>NW_024884475.1:44942156-44999878 GCF_019232065.1 Centrocercus urophasianus | reverse complement strand
TGAAAAAACACGCAAGCATGCATAACTTTTTAATGCAGTCCTTTCAGAGAACTTGTGATCAAGGGAAGAACTAAAAGAAACATTCCCTGAAGGGGCAGAGTTGCTGTGACATCTGAAAGTTTAATTCAGGAGAAGTCAATTGCTGATGTGCAGAGTAGGGTTTCCTACTCTGTGTGCATCCTGGTTCATTATCAGAATAGAATCATAGAATGGCCTGGGTTGAAAAAGACCACAATGATCATCCAGTTTCAACCCCCCCTGCTATGCGCAGGGTTGCCAACCAGGCTGCCCAGAGCCACATCCAGCCTGGCCTTGAATGCCTCCAGGGATGGGGCATCCACAACCTCCTTGGGCAACCTGCTCCAGTGTGACACCACCCTCTGGGTGGAAAACCTCCTCCTAATATCTAACCTAAACTTCCCCTGTCTCAATTTAAAACCATTCCCCCTTGTCCTGTCACTATCCACCCTTGTAAACAGTCCTTCTCTCTCTTGTTTATACGCTCCTTTCAAGTACTGGAAGGTCACAGTGAGGTCTTCCTGGAGCCTTCTCTTCTCCAAGCTAATCAAGTTCAATTCCTTCAACCATTCTTCATAGGAGAGGTGCTCCAGCTCTCTGATCATCTTAGTGGCCCTTCTCTGGACCCGTTCCACAAGCTCTGCATCTTTCTTGTGCTGAGAGCCCCAGAAACAGTGCTCCAGATGAGGCCTCACAAGAGATGAGTAAATGGGGGCAATCATAAAGGGGGGCAATCACCTCCCTCTCGCTGCTGGCTACTCTTTTAATGCAGCCTAGGATATAGTTGGCCTTCTGAGCTGCAGATTTTGGCTCTGGATGTGGCAGCTGATAAAGCTTGTCAGCTTGGTCCATCTGAAGACCAAAATCAGAACTTTTTTAGAGGGAAAAAAAATGCGGGCATTATAAAAGTACTGACAGGGTGAAATTGATAAGGGCTGTGATATCATTTAAGGAGGTATAACTGGGAACAATGGAGGATGAGGAGGAAGATAGGTAATGTTTTTTTTCCTCCTAAATTCCTTCTGTGATGAATTATTTGAACTTTTCGTAAGGGAGACAGGAAGAGAAAGAGCACTAAGTGTTTTACTTATGATGAAGGCTCACTTTGCTTCTGCCTTTATGTACTTCTGACTTCCTATCTTCCTCTACTTCCTATTAGGAGAAGCATTTAATTATTTTATCTGATGAAACTGATTTTCACGACCATCAATATATTCCCCTCACCCTTTCCTAGCATTAAAAGGCATTTTATCCTTCTAGGCAAAACCATTCTGTCTGTGCTTGTAATGGTCTGCTACGGACAAGGGTCGTTTTATTCCAAACCTCTGTGAGCTATTTTGGCCAAGCGTGCTGAATGAATGCATTTATTGCTTTCACTCTAATTCAGTTTCCTTTTAAAGGGCGCTCAAATGTTAAAAAGCTGAAATTAAATAGCTGAGGAAGTCTTGGACCAAAACATCACAGAAGAGTGCTTATCATAGCACTAATATCTCACAACAGTATCCCACAGAGTATCTTGATACCTTGTGCCAACACTGAGGTCTGTGAGGCTGAAAAGACGCACGTTCAAACATTCCTCTTCAAAAATAAAGTATACGAGCTTAAATGAGAAGGTAGTATGGAAGAAATCCAGTTCTGGAAGGGACATTAGGGTGCAGAGAATGGTCTGGCTCATCTTTTTGAGAACAAACAACTTCTATGGATGCATTTCTTTTTAGAACCTTTGAAACGAGGCTATTTTGGGAACTACCTATTTAGAGGGAAAACTGTGTAGGCTAGGTAAGCCCAGTTCTTATTAATACTGTAATAGCCTTTCTGGGATTCTATCTTGTGATGCCAAGTATGTGTATCCCTCATTGTACCTTTTTAAAAATCAAAGACAGCAGAAATTAGTGGGGTAAGATAATTCAATAGAAGCTACAGATAAAATTTAGAGAGTTGGTCTTCTATCGCCTCTTGATTTGCTTTTTGTGCAGTTTATAGGGGAAGAAGTGCTCCTTGGCTTGTCTTTTGATGTGTTATGCTGAATGCTAACTTAATTTCTGTGCTACGGGGGCCACGTGGAGCAATGCACCGGTATGGTGGGCAATACATCCAGTATGGTGTACATGGGCTCAAGGTGTGCCTGAAGCCTGCTAATTCTCTACTGTCACCTTCTCTTAAGAAAAAGTTGCATGAAGTTCCAAACATTTATCTGTGGGTGTGTTTTGTAACTTGGTCGCTCCCTCTCCACCCAACCCAGGGAGTCATGTTTAGGCTTGTGTCAGCGTGCAGAGCATCTCAGAAGTGCAACCACAGTGCTGCTTTCCCAGCTGGGGTTCACTGACAAGTCAGGCAGAAGGGATATGCCTTAGGAGGCAGAACTGCAAGCAGAATACTTGTATGCTAACATCAGATTTGGAAATAACCAAAATGGTGTGAAGCCCAGTGGGAGCCTTAACCTTTCTTTGAGGCAATGCATAATGTGCACTCCTTCTCAGCATTATTTCTTTGTTTTATCCCACATTTTTAGTGCAAGCTGCTTGGACTGAACTCTTACAACAGGGATCAAGTTTTGGCAATATTAGTTCTGATAACCCCATGGTCTTTCTGACTTCCAGCTGTGTAAGTGTTGTTGTCATACACTTACAGAATGACTCAATGCGCTAAGTGCTTTCCCCATAAGAGGACTCATGTTCCTTCTATAAAGGAGTTCATCAAACAAGGGAAAAGGCTGTGAGATGGAAGTTAGGGGAGAGAGAAATATAAACAGAAGGTGTTGGGCAAGTTGCAGCAAGCTAGACTCAGTCTCTAAAGCAGATTTGCATGCGCATCTACTGTATTTCATTCATCTTTAGTTGAAGGAACTCCTATTTGAATGCCATGTGCTTGATACTTGATAGAATTAATTTCTGCAAATTAGAAGTGTCGGCTTCTTAGCTACCATGTTTACTTTTTATAAGGCAAATAAACACAAATCTTTCCCATCAAATTTTAAGTGGGAAATAAATGAAGAAATGTTTGTCCCCTTTATCCAGCCCTGCCTGATGACTAGGCAGTAACAAAGGTTTATTTATTTTTTTTTTTAATCTGGTGAGATGCTTGCTGAGGAATGAAAGTGAGAAGGCAAGTGAGCCATTTTAATTGCTTGCTGCAGTAATAAGCTGTTCTTTGTACTTTTGTTTTATTGTTTGGGCATTTTTTTCTGTAGCTGCCTGACATTGAGTGGTTTGTGAGGTTACAAAACAAATAGCTGGAATTAGATTTGTGAACGTGGCTTAATTCTCCACTTCAGCAGGCAGTAGGGGAAGAGAAGAACTCAGAGCTGCTCTGCCTGGTTAAATCATCGTGAGCAAGGCTGAGTGAAGACAGCTTGGCTTGTTACTAGGAGAGCAATTACAGAAACAGAAAACAATAAGACAGAAGCTAGCTTGTGTGATGGTACTTGCTGGGAGAGACACCAGAACAAACAATCTGCATTCTTCCAAGTATGAGTGGTTCACAGGAGTTCAAATAGTAGTTTATGTCTTAAAATCATGCTGCATGTTTGCCTGCCTTATGCAGATTTGAAACTTTCTTCTAACTTCCCATAAATTAAACCAGCTATTGTTGAGGTAAATGAACAAAGGTCATGGAACTACTGGGTAGGGATGGTTCAAGTTCATTATTTTCTAAAAATAATCACGTATTACAATATTTAGTCTATAAATTGTGAAGTCAACATTAAAATTCCCACGGGGTTCTGCAACAATAATACAATTCCATATGCCACTTTGTGGTGGTGGGAAAATCAAATAAATGATAATGCCGAGTTGCCTGTCCCCATAACCTTGCTGTTTTGTGGGTTTATTTATTTTTGTGTGTATGTGCATTAGTGTTAAGTTAATGACATAGTTTCTCATCTGCAATACGTTGAGCAATTTATTCTATGCTCTTAGATGTGCTGTGTGTTCTGTACTTCAATGAACATCAAGCTATTCTTTATCCACTTCACCAATGACAGCAAACTTGCATCCTGATCTCATGATGCCTCATGTTTTTACAGAAGAGACAAAGCACATTCAGAAAGAACTGCAGAGCATAGTTAAGCAGAAGACTCATGCTCCCATCAGATTAGGGTACTGACATGCTCAATTTTCCTTCTTCCCTTCCCTGGGACACAGGGAGGTGAGATGGCAGTGTGCTCAGGGATGGATGGGTATGTATGTAGAATGTACTCTGCCCTTGAGATGGAGAAGGCTGCCATGGTCGACTTAGTTTCTCATTTACCATTGCGGTTCTGTCTCTTGGTATCTTTCAGAATACTCAGGCTTAGCATTTCCATTTGTGTATGGAAATATTTCAGTATTTGTAGATGTACACAATCAGTAGAGCTGATGGGCTCCTTCAGAGGGTAAGCTGCAGCCTGGAAAGGGCATAGACTGTCTGTGAAGAGTACACTTGCTCTTGTCACTTTGCCTAAATGATTCCAATGCATATAAGCACCAGTTTTGTACTATGATAAAAACCTTCAATGTAACTTGTGGGCAAACACTCTTCCTGTGCTTTTTCAAGGCGGGAGTGGAGGGCAAAGCAAACCGTATTTGGTTTCTATTATAGTGGTTAGCATTTGATTCTGAACAGCAAAACCACATCATGGGTCTCCAAGTTAACCAAGGTGTCTCCCATCTCAGATGAGCGACGTTTGTATCTGATAATAGATTGCAACTCCGAGCCTCAGACATGGTTGCAAGGAAAAAAGAAACTTGAGCTGCAGCTGTTCTCACTGGCTTTCTGTCATGCAGACTTTCAGTACATGCTCGTACTGACTTCTAACTATCCTGAACATGTGCATATGTTTCCTGTGGATGTGGGAATGTTCAGGTAATGAACTGCTGTACTACGTTCTCCCTTTTATTGAAAAGCTGAGTTTACATTGTTGCACAAATTTTAAGTTAGCGTCTCAGAGGTGGTTTTACTATCATACAGGAGTAAAGTAGCACAAAAAGGAAGAAAAAAAAATTCCTAG
The DNA here is from genome assembly GCF_019232065.1 of Centrocercus urophasianus. Lineage (NCBI taxonomy): Eukaryota > Metazoa > Chordata > Aves > Galliformes > Phasianidae > Centrocercus > Centrocercus urophasianus. The sequence continues at coordinate 44,994,873 of NW_024884475.1, read as the reverse complement.
AAAGAGGCAACAGTGACTGAGGTGTATAACATCTCACACTTTATTCACATAAACACCACAAATGAGGAGGCTTGAAAATGATTTTGGAAATTGCACTTAAAGAGTCAACTTCAGTACAAATGCTTTTTCTCATTTCTCAAACTACAAGCATTATACCAACGCTAGGAAAAAGATGTCAGATTCCACACTAGAAGATAAATCCCCTTTCCTCCCCCAATTTTACTTAAATAGGTCATTTTCGGAAAAATGTTTACAACTCATTACTTCCAGCAGAGATGTGTTCTGAAGACACATGAGCTGTTTAGGTAAGTATTCTAATATTGTTATATGAAAGAAAATGGGGTAAGTGACAGTGATTTATCTAGACTTGCAAAGTAAACCATATCAGATTTTAAAATGGAGGAAGAGTATAAAATATACATACAAAGGCCCTTTTCTAATTATCTGGAATGGAGCATGAAAACTAGTAGTACTCATTAAGTTGATTACTTGATTTATATGTCAAGCTGCTTGATTTAATAGTGATTTTTCTCATGATCGGAATAGATACCTCCTTTGAATACACTTCTTAATATCCATAGCCTTAATGGCAGAGTTCTACAGGTTATTCCAGTAACACGTGCATACATGCTATTATTTCTATATATATTTACTTACCTGCCTACAGGTTTTTCCATAGTTTTAAACTGTTTGCTTTTTGGTTTAATTGATTCTACCTTCATAGTTTTGGAATACAAATACAGAGCATTTAACCTAATATTCTCATGTTACTCACTGTTTTGCACAACACTAGCATCATTTGTCTTGCTGGCATTGCCAAGTCCAACATTTATAACTGTAATTTGCATGGAGAGATTTCTGTGGTGTTTCTTACAGTAATGCTGATAGACCAGCAAAGGCAGTTGATAGCGATAAGATTGTTTTAGACATGGGTATGGCACTTCACTGTCCTGTTTTCTACTTACCTGAGCGTGAATGCAGCAGGACAGAGTAGCTACAAATAAGCATGAATGCCCAGGTAGCCTGGGTAACACTGTGCAGAGGGGATGGGAAAATATTCTCTTCAATCACAGATGAACAGCTTAAGAAAGAGTCTGAATAATGATTTCAGTTGCTTTTAATTAAATCAGTTTAGGAACTGCTTAAGCAGCATGCATGCTGCAGTGATTTAATTAGGTTCATGTCTAAGCCAATGCTGTTACTGTGAGCCCCTAGAATTCAGTCACTATAAGCAGTGGCAAATGTTTCAACCATCAGCTAATTCAGAAAACCTGTATTAAATAAAAAATTATGGTCACACCCGGACTTGGCAAAATGCAGAGCTGAGTTGTCCTAAAATTGCAAACTACAGACCAAACATGAGTCAAGAGTTCTCCCCTTGTTCCCATGGAATGAATCACCATGCCAGACCTTGATCCCTCTTCCCTTAACCACCTCACACTTCTGATGCTTCAAAGATGATACATGCATTCAGGAGCACAGTCAACACTGAATCTCTTCTGTTTTATCTGCTTTCCAGCATGCCATTCTTGCTGATGAATAGAGGAGTTGCTGTCCAACAGAAGCTGCTTTTGCAGCTTCTCAGTGCAGAAAGTAGAGAATTCCCTTTTTCCTTGATGAAGCATGTTGATACAGATGACTGTCACAAATGTTCTCAGGTAGCTGGCAACTTTTTGTCTGATTCCCTGTTTTCATAAATGGTCAGAAGTGAACAGCTGTATAACTGTGGGTAAAATAAACTGGAGATAACCTTGTGATGCAGGAAGTCTGGAAAGTGGTGACACACACAGTCATCATGCTAAGTAACTTTTGACAAATCTGCCTGTAAGGACCAAAAAAAAAAAAAAAAGGTAGACTTCAAGAGTTAAAGGTGTGCTTGGTCTGTTTGAAGACCTAGAGATGAGTAGGAATCAGCTCCAAATGATGAACCACACGCAGCTGGAGAGCCAGGCTCCAGTAGCTGGTATCTAGAGTGCTTGTGTCTTTCTACTTTTGTCAGCAGTATCTAGGCTTATGTGGGCAGTGCCTGGGTTTTGTTCATGGCTTGTCAGGTTGCTTTTACTCACCTCCTCTCAAGGATGCTGCAGGTCTTAATTCACTGCCCTTTGTGAAGATTAAAAGCATTGCTATTAGTCACTGGCACTCCAACTAAGCAATAATGACTAGGTAGGCATTTTCAAAAGGCTAGTAGAAGGCTGGAAGTAAGCGATGGGCCAAGATCCTGCAGAAAAATTATTGCAATTTCAGGCAGGGTAAGAAATGGAGAAAAATGTAGAAGGGATTTTTTTAAATGTATGACACAATTTTATTGGAATTGGAAAGCCAATGCTTGCCCTGAAAAGAATGTGCGTCCTGAAAGTGAATTAGATTGTTTCAATCATCTTTCAGCTTGCTAGCCAGCTTAAAAACAAACAAACAAAAAAACCCCCTTGAAACATATTTTACACTTTTGCTCAGTTTAGCGCAGAGCTTCTCCCTGCAAGCACATTTGGACATGAGTCTCTATTATTGTTGGCCTATAGTGGTTTGTGCCATACAATTATGCTAAAGCTGGTTTAGCTGCTTTTTGTGGCTTTTGAAAGCCAATCTGTACTGCTAAAGACCAATAAAAATTTGAATACCCACCTTAGTTGATAAAGAAAAATCAAAATTATGGCTATCTTAAGGTCATTGTGAACAAGAATAAATAAAAGCAGCCAGTGCATTGCTGACTGAAACCACCTTAAGTTCTGTCATGTCTTTGACAGATACTACAATAAATTGGATAAAGCTAATGTTTCCTTGTTCTGAAATGCATGGCTGAGAACAATCTACTGTGGTCCTCCACCACCATACATTAAGGAGCATCATGAGTTTAACCTGTTCTGAACTGATAGTTGTCTGTTCGTGCTGAAGGAATAGAACTTAAAGAAGCTTAAAGAACTTCAGCTATATTTTATGATACTTCTTCTACTGTTTCCCCACCTTCATCACAAGGAAGCCTTTTCCGTTATCTATTTCGAGTTTTATACGCTGTAAATAAGGAACAATGTACTTGTCTTCCTAGTACCTAGTAGTAAATACAAGGAAACACTGATCAAATTCAACATTTCCATCCTGGAAAATTAACTTTCTTCTCTAGAATGACTCATTTAACTTCTCTGCAGGGGACATCTTTTCCAAACTTCTTTTATCTGCTGCATGTCTTCAAAATCTAATGTAAAATAACGTCTTAATGCACAGTGCCAAAATGGGATGCGATACCTCAAATGAAGCCTTAGCAGGTGACTCACCTTCATGTCTTACAGATGTGATTTTTTTAATATGCTGTACTGAATGTTATCTTTGCTCCTCTGTTCCTGCCATCTGTTCAGATAGAGCTCCTGTAGCCCTCAGACCCTTTTTGCTGCTGTTAGTTACTTCTAACTTTCTACTTATAATTCCTGTTTTTCTGCTGCACTTAGTTAATGCCTTCAAATTTGCTGAATTTAATCTGGGTATATTCAGGCCATTTCTCTATCTCTAAAGAGCTCTCCGATTCGAAATTCTCCCTTCCAAACTACTTTCAGCTCATTTCAGGTATTGTGCAATCCAGACGGTCTGGAAGGGTACACTATGCTACTATGCAAGCAATTAACAGTAATCTCAAATAAAATCCACTCCAGGGAAGGCTGCTGCAGTGCCCCAGTTCAGTCAAAATGGCAGTGGTAGCCTTAACGTGTACTTAGGTAAGTACATAAAATGTTTCCATCTTAGACTTTTAGATAATTTCCTTATTACGCTGCCCATTACTCCTCTACATCAGTACATTGCTGCTTAGCCTTTGGAATGATGATTCTCACAGCTTGCAGAGGTCATCAGGATTCCTGTTCTCCTTTATTAATTAGATTAATGCTCCAAGTTCCCCTCTGTAAACATGAGGACATTTAGCACAGTGTTATGAAGCCATTTGCCTCTCCTTTGTTGTTCTTATTCCTTTTTTTTCATGCAGTGAACTTCATTGCTTTCTGACCTCTCATTCAAAGCACTTTTCGCCTCTAGATTTACTACTTTCAGCATATAATTCAAATTCAGATCAAAAATAGTTCTTCCTCTAATAACTCTTTTGCAGAACAGAAATATAGCCCATTCTGTTGCCAAAGACTAGTCTGTCCCATTTAATATGGAGCATTAAATAAGTCATTAAGATGTGAAATAACGCTGACTCCTTATTTGTATGTAGTGGTAAAACTGACAACCTACTGTGTTTTGAGAAATACTACCATAAAATTAAAAGAAATAATGCAGATTTTCTGTGCTTATCTAAATTTGACCTAAACAAGCAATTCTTTTATTTTCCTCTCTCCTCTTCACTATTTATATTATGGTATAGAACTTCTACTACACGAGCAGTAGATCAAATTACTTCCTTTCTTAAGCTTGGGTGCACATGATATTGAATAAACAACTTGCCAGAAGCCTTGATTTATCTAAGCAGAAATGGAATTAGAGTTCATAATCAATACTACTTGAAATGCACTTTTAGATAACAGTTAGCAGAAGGAAGTTATCTGTTGCAAAATCTTTCTGAATTATGAGCAACAATTCTGAATTTACATGAGCTTTTACAGTACAAGTCCATCAGATATGATATGGTTCTTGTGCTTATTACATAGTTTCCATGTTTGTGTGCATCAGTACAGACTATTCACTTGCAACCAAAAAGATGTTCTTCCTTCCTGGGCTCTCAGTTACGCAGATTTCTCCTTCAAACTTATGAGTGTGTGTACGGAAATATTTGTAGCAAAAGAACTGACCAGTGATAGATTTGCAGTTTTCTACTTTTTGAAAACTACGTGTGGAATAGAAATACATTAAATTAATCACAGAACAAATATAAAATCAAAACTTAAGTCTGCAGATTGAGTAAAAATGGTAGGCAAAATATCAACTTCTTGTACCTTAAGGGCTGCAATGTTACAAGCAAGGGCTGCTGCAGTGTTACACAGAACACTCTTCCAAACTCAACTATATTACGAGTTGCCAAATCTCACATTGCAATAAGGAACTGCTGACCTCAGTGTCAATGGGAGTTGCACCAGATGTCACCAAAATTGAATTTTGCTCTCTTGCCCTTGTATGTCTTCACCAGATCACCTACGGATTTGTTTCTGTTCTATTGTCAGAAATCCATGATTTCTTTTCCACAACTCCTTTTTGTTCACTTTCTGATTGGAACAAATTGTAAAAACTGAAAAGGATGCTTATTTGCCTCTCTTTGCCCTGGGTCTGTGAATGGCCTGGAATGCTGTTCAGATCTTCAGCCATATAATTGCTCCAGAGGTAATGTGTGTTTTCCTACTGCAGCAAATGATTTTTGTCATTGCATTAAGCAAAAAAAAAAAAAAAAAGAAAGCCTCTCAGTACCTCTGCTGATTCAGAGGAGCGATATGACTTGATCCTAGAAAAAACAAACAGAAATCCAAAGCCAAACAAGTTGTCTCCTACAGCTTTCCTGGCTCTTAGCTCATTTAAACCATTTTGTCTGATTTTAGTGCCTTTCTCTAAAGCAAACTCCTTCAAGGTCAGCAGTACAAAACAAAGGAATAGTATTAAAATAGGACAATTGTATAACTTCAGCTGTATTAAATGATGGTTCTTACGGCTTCCTTGGGACAAATATGAAATTCTGAAGAGAAAAGAGCTGGGGAAAAAAAGCCCTAAGTGCTTATCAGGAATGGACTAAAAAAATTACAGAAGAGAATAACCCTCATATACTCAAGGCCAAAAAAAAAAAACCCACCCAGAAACCTGATTACTGCAATAAATGCTGAACAATTGAGCACCTATGTGACAAAGGCACAGATCTATGTTTTCAATGAAAGTGAAAAATAAATAAATGGTATTTAAGAGTTTTATAAGAATAGATTTGCAGAAAATGATATTTTTGCTTTACTTTCTAATACTAAGCATGAGTAATCAGCACGTAAAGATTTTGTCTGGAAACAGCAAGTGATTTGCAGTTAGTATTTACACCAAGAAAGTTTTCCACTCATCTTTCTCCTTAATAGCTGTCAGGGACATTTGACATTTGTACAGGAAACTGATTCTTAAGGGATTCATTCAAAACCAATTTATATACTGCATGGGGGAAAGAGTTAAAAGCGGGGAAGATATAAGAAGAGAAATGCATGAGAAACAGTAATCATGATAAAAGGCATTTGAACTGTTAAGCAGTTTGAAGAGGATTAAATTGTCACTCCTCAAACACCAACCTTGAGATGAGTGCATATAGAGTATCTGTTGTTTCATTTTCAAGTTGTTCTCACTTAGTGCCTTCATCCATAAATCTTCAGAGTGTTTTATGCTGGAGTAGATAATTATCTTAGTTTTATTATTTTTGTAATTGAGGTGCAACAGCTTTCTGAAATAAAGCCAATGAGACAAAACATGACACACTATTGTGACTCTGAGAAAGACAAACAACACCAACAAAAACCTGAAGTTTGCTTTTTTGAACCTGTGAGAGAAGATTCAAGATGCAAGGTGTTCAAGGTGCTGAGTAAATGTAATATGTGGAACTGTTTATGTTCTGTTATAGGTCTACCATCGTGCTATTAAAAAAAAAAAAAAAAAAAAGAAACAGGAAGAAAATATTGGGGGCATTACAGACCCCAAGCAAGAAAAAGAAGAAGTAAAAAAAAACAATGTAGGAGTAATATCTAAAATCTACCGAAATAGAGATGTAAACAAATGTACACAGCATGCCACTGGGACTTTTCCTCTTCTGTTTTCATGTAGTGAAAGCTCACCACTGATTTCATAGTCATAAAAAGCAAAAATGACCTTTATTCTTAGTTGGGTGTTGGTTTTTTTTTTTTTTCAGTAATGAAAGCTGACGATCTACTCTGATCATAGAGTTGAAAAACAACCATTACTTAGTATGAGGAAAAAAAAAAAAAAAAAAAAAAAAAAAAAGAGAAAAAAAAGCAAAAACTCAAACTTTACAAACAAACCTTCATGGCTTTGACCCAGCCTCTTTACTAACATCCCTCCCCTATTTCTCTCCCCCTGTAGTGGATCTCTCCTGACTTTCTGATTTTCTGTTAGTTGTCCCTGGCTATTTCTTCAGACCACCCATTATTGCACATCTACCCAGAACTTAATACTACTTGTGCACACATTCAATTACTTAAAACGTTCTCAGTTTCTTTACTTTTGGTATTAGTGCAAAGTCCTTGTTGTACTGTCTCTGTGTTGAGCAGATGTTGCAGTATGTACATTGGTTTTACTTCATTACTTGCAACTGTGGAAGACCGAACCGTCTCTTCTCTGCCTGAAACAAAACAGGAGGTTTCATTTCAGTAAGGGATAACAGAGTTTACTTTGTGCTTCATACTCTGAGTGAAAGACTTAATCACAGAATCATTAAGGTTACAAAAGACCTTTAAGATCACCAAGTCTAACCCCACCATGTCCACAAACCATGGTTCTTGAACACCTTCAGGGACAGTGACTCCACCATCTCCCCGGGCAGCCTGTGCCAATGCATTGCTTCACCCAACTCTCCTTTTCTTGAAATCAAAATAGTTTCTAGAAATAGCAAAATGCAGTTGTGCTCAGACAAAGAATTAAATCAGTCAGTGGCTTAGTTCTGTGTTCAGATTATCACTTATTTAGCCATTTGGAGGATCGGGCACATTTTTTTTTAAATAACCAGTCAAAGCAACTATATTTCTTGGCATAAAACATCACAAGCTGGCTTCTCATAGAAATAGACCATCTGGGTGCCAAGTTTCCAATTAAACAACTGTGGAGCTTCGTAACTTAGCTGTGCTGTGCCTCTTTGAAGTTACTGGCAATGTCCATCATTTTGGAGTGACTTGCCATATCCATCACTGCAGCTCTGCAAGCAATAGTGATGCACGCATCTGCTGGCTATGCTGACGTAGTTGACCTCTACATCTTCTCATGTGCAAAGGCAAGGATTAGCAGTGTTAATCCCTGCATAACAAGAGTGTTCATTTGTCCAGCCTTTAAATAACTCTGGCAATAATTAAATCTCTTACCTGAAAAAGCACAGAATTGTATGGGGATAGGAGCCAAAATCAATAAAAGTAATGACCCAAACAAAAACCCAGTTCAACCCTCTCAGAGCAATGTTTAGAAAATATTTCACTTTTGGTTGAGGATAAGCAAAGCTGTACTCATTGCTGCCACTAAATGTATGTGCTTTCAAGTCAGCTTTGCTTCTTTTTCCAAAGACAATTACAAGTTTATTTCTAAGGAGCCCAGGCACACATCACTGTGAGGATGTGCCGTTCTCCTCAGTACTCTGTTCCTTTCATCTGCAGTCGAAGTATCTTTATCTTCTAAAGGAAACTGTGGATTAGATTCTCTGTGTGCTGCTGAAAAACTGATCTCCAATTACAAAGAGGATGGAAACAACTGAAGAAAGGGACTACAGTGGGATGTCCGTGCTTTCAAGGTATGACATGTTGTCACTTCAACAGAGAAATACTGTCATTTGGTATTAACTTGGAGTACAGCCATATGATTAAGCCAAAACTAATTTGATTATTGAGAGGGGAAGACTTTATCCCTCTCTGGGGATAAAAAGGAGGTTGTAGTAATATGGGAACCAGCCTCTTCTCCCAGGTAATAGCAGTAGGATGGGAGGGGATGGCCGGGAAGTTCAGCTTGGATTTTTAGGAACAATTTCATCTCTTTAGAAAGAGCGGTGATGCAGTGGCACAGGCTGCCCAGCAAAGTGGTGGAGTCACTGCCCCTGGGGTAGTTCAAGAACTGTAGAGATGTCGCACTGGGGATGTGGTCAGTGAGCAGATGGGGATGAATTCATGGTTGGACCTGGGGATCTTAAAGGTCTTTTGTAATGTATGACAAACGTTTCTTGCAATGACTCATGCGACTATTTTGGGAGGAGCAGAGACACTTTCAGTACGAAGACCATGTCAGATTGACATCAGGTTTTACTCTAAACTTGAATTTGAAATTTGAGACAAACTATTGGGAAACGGGTACTTCCCCAATGCTGGTTTTAGGGAACTGTAACAAACACCGCTGATGGTGGCTGTGCTTCCTATGGGCCAGAAGCTTTTTTTCTATAAAAACTATTCTCAAACTCCAATTGTGTTGGGGAAACCCCAGTTTTGCTCCCTCAATGTCTACGGAGCAGATGTCCAGCGATGCTGGACAAGTTTCACAGAGAGAAATCCACAGCTGATGTTTTTTTTTCCACATCCATATTTTTATCACACCTTTTCAGTCTGTGAACTGCTACTCGCTGCTTGGGACACTCGTGGAGATCCATTGCTAGGAATTCACTCTCGTCCTCACACCCTTTTTCTTTTATTATTATTATTTTTTTTACAGTTATTCTTCCTACGGGAAGCAAAGCGCAGCCCTCAACGACGCGCTGGGAGGACGGACACACAGCCGCCCTCACGACACACGAGAACGAACCACCCCAGCGCTCCACGCGCCTCCCGAAGCTCAAAACGTCACTTCCGGCCGCGTGCCCGCCTGCGAGAGGCGGGCTTGCGCCTGCGCGATGCGCCGCAGCGCCCCCCGCTCCCTCCCCTCGAGGCACTCCCTCCCCTCGCGGCGCGGTGCGGGGCTGTGCTTCTCGGCTCCCCCGGCTCGGGTGCGCCGCCCCCTTCCTCCCTTCCCTCCTCCTTCTCCTCCTCCCCGCGGCGGGCAGAGGCGGCGGGGAGCGGTCGAGGAGCGGAGGCATGTGAAGCGGGCAGCTCCCCATCTCCGGCCGCCACGGGGCCCCGCTCGCCATGAAGAAGTTCTCCCGCATGCCCAAGGCCGAGGGGAGCGGCGGCGGAGCGGGCGGCGGAGCCGGAGGAGCGGGCGGCGCGGCCGCCCTGGGCCGGGTGTTCGCAGTCGGGCGGCACCAGGTCACCGCCGAGGAGCTGCTGGCGGAGGGTAACGCTGGGGCCGGGGACGGGCCGGGCTGGTCTGGGGGGCATCTGGGTGCCCGGAAAGCTGGGGTGGGCCCCGCTGCGGGCCCTGCCGTCCCGCGGTACTGCTGCAGGGCGGTGGAAATGCTCCTCGCTTTGCACGGGAGCCCAACGCGCGCAGCTGAGTGGTTGCACGCAGCTTTGTTCGGTTCAGCGTCTTCTTGAAAGTTTTCTCGGGGCAGATCGTTCTGTAGCCTGCAGTTGAAACAGTTGAGAGTTGTGCAAATGTGCTTCCTTCTTTTGGGGACGGAAGTAGCAGGAGTTGAACGGCTTTCGTGTGGCCCCTTCAAGGCGGGTGACAAGAGCCTGTGGGAGTCAGGGCAGCGCCGATCTGTTGAAGGTCTTCAAAGCCTGACGTATTCAACCCAAATGGGCTTCAGAACAGAAGAAAAACACAGGTGGCTGTTGTAATTGCACGGGTAAGGTCGTGGTGAAGAAGCCACAGAGGAGCAGTGTTCCTGTTGGTGAGCTGTTGGGACAGAAGTGTGTGCTGGGGGCTGATGGGACGCTCGCTGTGAGCTTTCTGTTCAGCCCTGCTATTCCTGACACATTGCAGCAGTTCATGAATGAAAAGTTTCCTTTTACCTGGGAGTGACTTCCTGACAGTCGTGTTTTCCTGCGATGAGGTTGCAATTAATAGTAATTGTTGGGAGGTGATGTATTGGTAATATTAAGGTCCAATATTAATACTTACTATAAATCCTGATTAATAATCCCCTCTCCTTTGGCACAGGAACAACTGCATTTTTTTTCTCTAATCCCTCTGCATGTTACTGGTTTTATTCTATGGAAACCCAGTTCTGCTGAGCTGCTTGAGCTTGTCAGGCAGGTCCAGTTATGCAGTGCTGGTGAAATACAATTTATGAGTTTAAGGGATTTATAGTAGAGCTTTAGGTCGTGTAACAAGAAGCATTGTTAGTACATTAATGACTGTAACCAACTTAACAAGCCTTTTTCAATACAGATGCATAGCAACATTCTGTGGTATGGAGAGGTTCTTTTACTAGCTGTTAGGATTAATAGCATGATATGTCTGTTGGATTCCAAGTGTTGACCCCCACACTGTCCTTATTTTGCTTCTGAATTGGAAAATTGAGACCTGATGTTTTTAAGTGATGAAGGCTTTCTGTAACTAGAACAAGTAGCACGAGTGATGCCAAAGGGCTCAAGTCGTAACTACGTTCACTGTTCTGATGTCATAGACTGTACTAATTTTAACCTTTGCTGTGTTTCCTTTGTTGGTACAGGTGTTGCTCACAAAACACTTCTGTAGTTTTTAACAGCATTGTTTTATTGCAGTGTTTTAAAGGCAAAGCCGTGTTGCATTATGCATAGTTCTCTTGCACAAGTCATTTATATAGTGCTGTCTAAAGCACTGCAAGTTTACATAGTGAAGTAGGAACAAAGGTTCAAGAGCTGTGTTCAGTAGTATCTTGTTTCTTTTGTGTTAAACTTATCTCTTTTCTGAATGCTTCTTACCTTCAGTAACCCTGGGCTCAGTGTGTTGTAAGATGGAGTTTGTTTTTGATGTATGTTATTCAGAGATAGGGAAAAACAGTCAATTTGGATTAAGTTTTGATGGAGGGAAGTGAGTTGCTCATTGTCGCAAAGTATGAGGCAGAAACAGGGAGAGATAGTGGAGCAATGCAGGCAGAGTGAAGGCCTGCTGCTTGGATCTTTTTGTTGCACAAGAGTGCACGCAGTGAGGCAGAACTTTGGGAAATTAAATCTGATGCAAATATGGAGAAGTCTGTCTTTTTGAAGGATTGGGTGATGTGCTGGCAACACTAAAGTTAGTTACGGGGTAGCTCCAGTACTGAAAAAGGCTTTCTAGCACAGCAGCTGCAGCAGACTGAATGTGGAAACTATGAAACATCACTTCAAATCAATCTCAAATGTCAAATGCAGAACAGTAAATATTGTGAACAGTGAAAAGGAAAGTAAAACCAAGCAACTTGCCATAATATTTCTGATTTATGTAAGAAGGAGGTAGAAGGTTATGGCTTTGCAGTAGGGTGTGATACTACTTCATTTTTTGCCTTGACTTACGATTCAGAAATATATTTAAGGAAAACAGTGAAGCTTATCTTCCTGGAGACTGAAGGATAGGCACTGAAAGGTATTTTGAAATTAGAATTCAGTTCTATTATTCAGTTCTATTATTATCTGAGAGGTCTTGGAATTAATTGTGTGTTAAACTGAGGAAATAAAGCTTTTTCCAGATTTGAGACTGTCCGTGCCTTCAGATTTAGCAGGCAAAGATGGGCATAGTAAGCACTGTGTGCAAAGTTAGTGTGTTGGCGTCTTTTCACTGAGTACAGATAAAGCAGGGAGAGGCACTTTAGGATGTTAAAAAAATAAATTAGGAGGAAGGAGAGATGATGTGCAGTAGTCTCTAACAGGCTTAGTTTGAAAGCACAGAAAGATGCTCACTGTACTGCTTCCATTGTATTTCCTTTTCAGAATTGATCAGTGCTGTCATGAGGTATAGGTGATCATCTTTAAAAAATAAAGCTGCTGTGTAGGGTTTTTTTTTTGTTTTGTTTTCCTTTTTGGCTTGGTTTTGGATTTGTGTCTTTGGTTTTTCTTCTTCTGTGGTACAGTTAATAATCTGTCATTCAGTACCTCGCATTCCTTGAACTGGCATTTCAAGTACCACTGTTTCAATGACTCCTTCAGGCTGGTAGTTCTGCTGTTGCCTGGGACAGTAAGTGTTGAATCTGGCCACTCTGTGATTTCTTAATTAAGCCATATTTATGTAGTTCAACGGCGAAATGGGTTAACTTCATGTCAGATGGTAGCCCCTTCTTTTAGGCTACAGAGTGTTTGTTTCTTTGGAGTTGCTGCACAAACGAGGCAGGAATCCATGCCTGTGCTTGTTTTTTAAGCAGAAGCTCCAAGCCAGTGAGCTGGGACCCTGCTGAAAGAATGAAAAGGATTGGTGCAGCTTAGACCATCTGGAGTTCATACTTTTTCAAAGCAGTTAGAGGGTTGGAACTTGCATTTCGAAAATACTCTTGTTTTGTGAAAAAATAATAGCACTGCTGCTAAGTGGTTGTAGGCTTCCATAGTGGGCTCGTACTGGTGGGCCTGGAGCAATCTTCAGCGAAGAGCCTTAAATTGTAAGAAATGGTGTTCTAGAAACAACAATCAGTCATTATGATCACAAAGTGGGAATGCTAATCTGGCTGTGGGTAAGCTGCTGTGAAGTGGATTTCTCAGGATCATCCAGTAGGTGCTGTTTGCCTGTGACCCTGGTTAGAGATGAAGAATGTGTTTGTGTACTTGAATAAGGTGCAAGAAGGGGGTGACTGTTACCGAAAACCATGGTTCTGGCAAAGGAGTCTGCTGATGGTTTTTGCAGGGAGCAAGAGTCTCTTGTCATGAGGTTTGAATGCTTTTTTTTCCCCCTCTGACCATCCTACCAGAAAGCTTGTGGAGGTGGAATATTTGTGACTTGCTTTAGAGAAACTAGTTAATACCTTGTGCAGCTGGTTTCCAGAAGTTTTCAGAGTGCTGCTTTTCTGCAAATGTCTTCATATCTAGGAGCAAAGGACCTGGGGGCAAAAAAGCATCTGAGATCGTTATTGCTTTTAAGTTAATAAGTTTTTGTATTACACACAATGTTTGCTTCATTTTTTTAAAATATGGTGGTTAAATCATTAGTTTCTATGAGCATAGAGGACAAATGAAAAGTTGAAGTTTCCCTGTGTAAAATTGGAAACTCATCCTTTCTTGTATAATCTTTCCTATGCTCCAACTTCCTGGAGTCAGTGCTGGCAAACTCTTGAAGCAATGAGCATGCAAGCTGGATTGTTCTGCTTCAACTGAGCATGCACGTACTTGATGATCTGCATTATTTAGTTGGTCTTTCATTTTTATACTGTCCAAACTGAGTCCTAAAGCTGCCTTAGTGAGGAGTATGCTCCTGCTCCTTGAGGTCATGTGCTCTGCTCTTGTAGGTTGTCATGCCGTTGGAGATTTGCAATTGAGGAAGCTGCTGCAGATTCTTAAGTGTGCCTGTGTACATCGTTCACTGCTTTCTCTCGTGTGTAAGTTTGACTTTGTTGTTTGTTCTGCAGGGAGAAGTGCCCTTGTAATGGATCTGTTAACTTGAGTACTTGAAGTGATTAAATGCGGTATGGGGTACCAACCCACCTAACTTAGAGGTCCTGATTCTGCGCTGTGCAAGATGCAGCTTAATCTCCAATGTGATGAATGTAGCTGCTGCAGTGTCATTTCTGTCATGACTCTGTGGCATGGTGATCTCTTATGCAGCAAGATGAAACTTTTAATTACTGGGATTCTTCATTGGTTTCGTGTTTATGTAGCATTGCTGCTTTTTGCTGTAACTGCTATTTAGTTTTCAGTAGGAATCCAGGTCAGTTGCTTGGATAGATCAGAAGCTGGAAGGTTGTCTGGAAATATTACTTATGGACTTTGAGTTGTGATTGGTCATGTCTAATTTTCAGCATATAACATTACTGAATCTGTGCTTACGCATGATCTTAAAGGTTGTGCCTGTTTCTCATTCTGTCTCAGACACAGCTTTGCTTTGCTAATATTTGAGTAGCAGATACATCTTAAGTCCGGGAGGTACGCGGGAAGAAGAAAGCAGCATGAGGACTTCCTGACTTTGATTTTGACTGAATGCATAGAAAAGCTGCGTGCAGCTATAACACCAGTCACAAGTGATGTTCCCCGGGGGGAGGGGGGTACTGGGGCCTGTCCTCTTCAGTATCTTTATTGATGAGCTGAATGAAGGCATTGAGTGCACCCTAAATAAGTTTGCGGATGACACCATGTTGGCTGGAAGTGTGGATCTGCCTGGGGTAGCGAGGCCCTGCAGAGGAATCTGGACAGGCTGATTCACTGGGCTGAAGCCAATGGGATGAGGTTCAACAAGGCCAAGTGCTGGGTCCTGCACTTTGGTCACAGCAACCTTACAGGCATAGGGCAAAGTGGCTGGAAGACTGTGCAGGGGAAACAGACCTGGGGGTATTGATTGGTGCTCAGCTGAACATGAGCCACCAGTGCCCAGGTGGCCAAGAAGGCCAATGGCATCCTGGCTTGTACCAGAAAAAGTGTTGCCAGTAGGAGCAGGTAAGTGATTATCCCACGGTATTCAGCACTGATGACGCCACATCTCAAGTACTCTGTTCAATTTTGGGCCCCTGTCTACAAGAAAGACATGGAGGCCCTGGAGCATGTCCAGAGAAGGGCAATGAAGCTGCTGAGGGGTCTGGAGCACAAACAGGGAGCAGATGAGGGAGCTGGGTTTGTTTAGTCTGGAGAAGTGGAGGCTCAGGGAGGCCTTCTTGCATTCTACAACTGCCTGAAAGGAAGTTGTGGTGGAGTGGGGGTTGACCTCTTCGCTCGCATAACTACAGATAGGACAAGAGGGAATGGCCTCAAATTGCACTGGGGAGATTGAGACTGGCTGTTAGAAAGTACTTCTCCAAAAGAATGGTCAGGCCCTGGGACAGGCTGCCCAAAGAGATGGTGGAGTCGCCAACCCTGGAGGTCTTCAAGAAGCATTTAGATGTTGTTCTGAAAGACATGGTTTAGTGGGAAATATTGATGGTAAGTGGACAGTTGGACTTTTCTTTTCCAACCTTAGTGATTCTATGACAGCCCCAGAAGTAAGCATGGCTGCCTTATTTCAAATTTTTTTTTAAGAATGGCAAGGGGTGAGATGCTGAAAAAAGTTTTGATCCATAAGTAAAGAAAATAGGGAGCTTATGCTTTAATGCTTGGGATTTATCTTCAGTGTTTTCAAGCCTAATGCAGGCAGATAAACTGCAAGTAGATTGTTGTTCTGCCTTTTACAGGGTGTAGCTATATTCCGTGTAATAAGGGAGCCTAAACTAGGAGTGAGTTTGGATATTAGCACATGGTCCTTGTCCTATGTGAATGTGCAAGTGAAAATACTGTTTCTTGTAATATAGTGAACGAAGTGCTGTTAACCTGATTTGCAGTGCTGTGTACGCAGGAAGCTTGCATGCTTAGTGCATTACCTACCTTGGTGCATTCAAGGAGAAGTACCATTCTCACAGTACCAAACAGCTTTTGTACAACAGTAGGACTTCACTGTTGCTCACCCACTCTCTACAGCTGTTTCATGTAAATGGAGGTTAAGGACCATGTAATTTGACAATGTTGTCTATTGTACAGCCAGTGCTTGTTTAGCTCCTAGGCACTTGGTCTAATATTCTTCTTATTGTCACCTTGGACTTTGCATCCCCTAAGAACACTCATTCCTGCACTTAACTGTACATGAACATGTAGTGCTCTGCCTCTTTGGACTGCAAATAGTCGTTCCTTTTTCAAGGAAATTATCAGTTTAACTTCTGGGGGCCCAGAAGTAGTTAAACACTGAGCAAGTGCTTTGGAATCTGATAGTTCTGAGCTAAGTTGTTGGGAGAGTGGCCAAGAGTGTGATTGTCATACAGCAAAGCAGCTTGATTGGAGCAGTATCACGTTAATACGGTGCAGTCTGAAGCCATCTTTCTTTTGCCAGAGGTTGGCAGGCAGATCAAACAGATGAGTGTGCCATCTACTTGTTTTTTTTTCTTGTGTATGTGTTTTGTAAAACGTGCTAATGTTACAGTGATCGAAATGGGGGTGTACGTGTGCAGGTTTTGTTTTTTTTTTCTCAGTGTAGAACTCCTGGATAGCCTTGAGTGGTAAAGCAGCATGAAATGCTAAGGAATATGATAATTTTATCTGTTAAAAGCCTTGGTAGTTCTTTGAAAGAGAAAACGTGGACTTATTTTGAGCGTGCGTTTTTCATCTGAAGGCTTTTTGTTTAGATGTCAGTATTTTACATGTCGATATAGAAAAGCAAAACTGTTAGCTGATGCAGGCAGGTGTTGGTGGGTGTTCTGTAGAAACTAGTGACTCTGGAGAGGACATGCTTCTTTGTTTGGGTTTTCAGAGTTGTAAGTCATTAACCAGTACATTACCCCCATGGAAGTACTTGTACAGCTTTCCTGTGTGTGGAAAAGTAAACACCAGACTGTGTCCCGATCCAGCTGCTTAATTAGTCTCCCTGTCTGTGTCTGGGAGTAACATGAGCATGCTTTAACAAAGGCAGATGTTAACTGTGTGGACTTGGGTATCTTCCTAGCTGTAGGTGTGTGTTTATTTTAGCTGTAGATGTGTGAACACAGTGTCAGGTAAGCATCTCACTTTTAGATAAATAAATTGCAGTGTAGGTGAGAGGGAAAATATTTTGTGTAATCGTCTAGGTTGTATTTCTTGTCTGTGGTTTTACAGCATCGTTTTTAAGCCTTCATTCTTGAAACTGTTAGTTTCTTAACCTTGGGCCATATTGATTTTATTGTAGCTATTTTCTGCCTCCGTAATACTTGAGATAAGTAGGTTACCGTAAGTCAAAGGAGTTGCAGCTGTCAGCAGTGCTGTGTTAACTGACACTATGAATGCTCTGTGCCTGCCAAAGTGTGCAGTGGTGTGTCAGATTACAAGTGGCTCTAGTAAACATTTTATTTTGCATTTGGGGCTAATTAGCGACATAGACGCAGCCAGTCACCTCATTGATTGGTTAGGATGTTGTTGTTATCCTAAGAAATTGCTGGGTTTCCTGACATCTGTTTTGGAAAGTTTCTCCTCAAGTGTTTTTATAGGTTTAGCTTAGAAGCTGTTAATATCCCAGATGAGCAGCTGCTTCCTGAAATGTTTGAAGTATGCTTGCCTACTTCTAATACCTTAAGCTGAAAGCCTGAGTCTGGTTTCCAGATCGCAGTGATACCAAGCAGCAACACTTCACTGCCACAGCTGATGTCATCCCCGGTTGTCTTTCTGCTGAGTAGAGATGTCATTGTCCTGTATTTTCCTCTCCAGCATGGTGCAGGTTCTGTCTTTTTTTTTTCCTCCTCGTTATTGTCTAGCTACTTACAAGGAAGGAAAATGAATTCCTCTTTTCCCATTTTTCTGGTAGCCTTGAGAATGGATTTTGGTTTCTTGAATGTTTTTCTGTTGGTAACGAAGATGGGAACCTTTCCCTTCCTCTCGTCTGATTTATGCTTTCCCTGCTCATGGTTGTCCAGGTTGGTTAGGTTTGTATTAGTAGCAGTGGGACATCTTAGATGTACTTGAGAACCTAGCTCTCAAACAAGAAGCAAGTTGAAGGAGAAAGGTCAGAAAAGTACAAGTTACAAATGGGAATGAAAGGAAATAAATGAGATCCTAGGGATTTGTTTTAGTGATGTGGGAAATATTTCTTCTGTTTTGAATAGCAAATGACATTTTGCATTTACTGCTGCTTTGTTCCAGAACAACGTCAACACAGATGTTACAAAACACCAAGGCTACGTTGAGGAACTGAAAGCTGGTTAACTTTGTGTTCTCCCTGTAAAGCCTTTTTTGGGCTTAATTCATAATAATGTCATATTTGCCTCACCACTCCTGTTGCAATTGATAAAAATACTGAATAGGTGATTATGTAGGATCATATGAGAGCAGACGGTTCTGTCTTTCTTTGTCTTGTTCTTGAGGTGTCAGAGTTGGTACTGATCAGAAGAACATCACGGCCCCTTAGGGGAAATCTTTATCCTGTAGGTGGAGGAACAAAGAAAGGTGAGGGGGGTTGGTCCACAGTCACACAAGTCTGAACAAGAAATAAGGGCTGTGTTAAGAACTTCCTGTCTCTAAGATGGTTTCTTCCTAATTGCTGCTATAATATACTGGTAATATACCTTTAGTGCCACAAACAAAACATGAGGGGAATTCTCATATGCTAGGACTTCAGGAGGTTTTATTCTAAATAATATACATATTAATCTTCCTTATAAACTTGCACATTACTTTAATAGGTTTGCTCCTGTACTGTTGGAAAGCTTTCTTGCACAAGTCTTGAAGAGATACATACTTACACAGGACTGATGTGATGCTTGGATTAATTATTGTACTGACTACTTCTGCTCTCAGTTTTTTACTTGTTTAGACTGTGATTTCCATACATGCATATTGTCTACTGAATTGTTATTCTTGCAGCATTTTGCTGCTTTCCGTGTAAAAGAAATAATTCTAAAAAATCAATATGACATGTTCTTACATCTTTGCAGTAGGATGAAAAATTGTATGGGCTGTTACTTAAAAAGTCTGCTGCTAAACCACGCTTTTAGGTTTTGATTAATTGCTAAGGGACTTGCATAATTAAAGCAGTACTTCTTTGGAAAGACCAGCTGTGGACAAACAACTTAGGAGCTGATAGAGCTGCTAAATGTGCATAGTCTTGGCCTGAGCTGTTTAAGAATAAGAGCCAAGTACTTGTTTGGATTGCAGTGATGTAAACAGAGATAATGATTTCTCTTAGTGTTTTGGCTTTGGTTTTGATTTCTAGGATACAGAACAAATAGGTCGTTAAAGAATATAAGGCACTTAGTTACCTTACAAATGTAGAAGGATCTGACGTGAGTGTGGTGTGTGGTTTGTGTAAAAAAACCAAGAAGCTTAGATGAAATTTGTCATGAGATTTTTGCTAGACATTGGGTCAGTTCTGTGCATAAAATGTAGGAAAACAAACTTTCTTTTTTTAAAAAAGAGAATAATTAAAGTAGTGATTGCATCCTTCACATGTAGTCCTGTGGTCTACATTGAGCTCAGGAGGTTGGTCAGTAGTGAAACCTTCACCTTCAGTTTAGATCAGTTATTGCTTACGTAGAGTTTCTTGGCTTCATAAGAATTAATGAAACATCAGGGAGATCATTTGTTATTCTCTGAATCCAGAGGTCCCTTAAGACTCTGAAGACAGATTTTTTTTTTTTATTGTTAAGGCAGTTGTATAAACAGTGTAACCATGCAAACGCTCATCAAAACAAAACGCTGCATGCTGCATCTAATTTGGTCAAGTTCTTCAAATCTGCATTTGAATTCAAAGTATTACCTTGCCAGCTTTGTGCTTTCTTGAGATATGCCATTTAATTATCTTCATCAGGCAGACTGTTTTACTTCATTGTTTTGGCTTGCTGTGTTATTAAACTGACACTGGATTACATAGCTGCATCCGTAAGAGGAGATTCGTGTTGAAGGGTATATTTGGGTGTAGGCAGTAGATTGGTCATAGCATTCTCATTTTTAGAGACTAATCCAAAATCTGCATGCTTCCAGATTGCTCCATGAATAACTGTCTTGTTTGGAGTTACTGCTGTTGAATGCCTTTCTCTTGAAACACAGTAGATAGATGAGGGACATTAAATGCCTTTGATAATTCTAACTCTGATAGTTAGACTTCTGTTGCCATGGCTATTTAGATAGTTTAAAACGTTCCAGCTACTCACACTACTTGGAAATTTCAGCCCTTCTTTCTAAATTATCACGTGTCATGGCTGAAGGTCTGAAAGTGTTGTTGGATAACGAATCCCAAGCATAAAGTAAGAGAATTGAGGTAACGGTCTTAATAATAAAGATGTTTGTTGTGCCTATGGGGGTGTTCTCAAGAATAAAGCATGTGCCAGATAGAACTTTAAGGTGCCAAGGAAAACCATTACTTAAAAGACGTCGGAGTCCCATTTACTGGTGTTAGCAAGGAGCAACTCAAATGCTTTGCTGTTTATTGGTCCCCTCTCCTTCATGATCCAGGTATTTCTGTATCTGCTGCTGAGAGCTGAAATGCACACTGGTATTTGTAGACACCTGTAGAAGAGAGAACAAGGAATCCTTATACTGATAGCTTTAAGTATTCGTATTTAAATATCTAAATATTAAACAATTTCATTGAGTTAGTCTAGTCAGATCATGCTTACGTATGAAAAATGATCAGTGAGCTCACTGGCTGTTACAATGAGATGTGAAAATGGTGCGAGGCTCAGTGTAGGCTCATCCAGCAATGAAGAGGTCTGAATTTCATTGTGCTGGCCTGGTGTGCTTATGATGCCATAAAAAAAACAAAAAAAACAACACACTGTAAACAAGAGAATCTTCATGTGACACCTGCCCTGGTCTGAAATGCTTTTAGTGCTGTGAGTTGCTTGCTTTCTACATGGCCTGGTGACTGGTTTCTGATGCAGCAAAACGTGGTACTTGTCCAAAATGCCACAAAATGACATTTTTCTGAAGCTGGCAATCTTATGCCCTGCCTTGTTTCTGTGTCATTTGTGTAAATTTGTGGTATTCAGTGGGTGAATTATTCAACTGCGCAGTAATGGATCCGTTGGCTGACTTAGTCTGCTTTGGATTCTTCTGTTTACATGTTTATATCAGAGTTAAAATAGTGATTTTAAGGAAAATGGAAGACAAATTACAGAGCAAATGAGAGAGGAGCTTTCTGTATATTAACCGTTCAGTATGAAAGTGGAGTTTGGTTCCAGAACAGTTGTGGTGGCTGTGCACTCTATGTTCAATGCATCTGTATCCACTAATTCAACCATTTGGTATCTACTTTATTCATCTGCTCGTTTACTATATTGGAATTCAAAACAAATTGAAAAGAAAATCAGTGAAGAAAAGCACTGGTCAGGAGAGATGAAGAAAAAGCTTTTCTATTTGTAGGAGAGATGAGTGCTGTTGAAAGTAATGTTTCTCATGCTACCAGATGTTGGCTATAAGTTTTTTTTTTGTTTTTTTTTTTTTTATCAGTGTCTCGGAGATTTTCAGTAGCTTAGTTGTGAAAAGTTGAACAGGAAGCACATCCTGCCTGAAAGCATCACCTCACTTGCATCTTGAGTAACAGGATACATCTACCCTCCTAAGGTTTGAGAGTCACAAGGTTCAGTGGCGCCGTGAAAGGGAATTGAATTAATTCTTCTGTCTTGGGTTACACAGTTGGCATAATCGTGTATAGAAATGTTTAGTCAACAGTCTTGACCTTGAACAAATGAAACACAGCTCGGGTTGTTTAATAGGGTTCTGCTGTGTGAATTCGTATTTGTGCTTTAAGCTTACTGTTTGGAAAGGGAAGCGCTGATGTGAGGTTTTTTGTCTCTTGGAAAGAAATCTTCTTTTGCTCTTGCAAACAGTTGTCACTGGTAACAAGTGTTTCTTGGCTTCAGAAATGTCGGTGATATTGCTTGAACTTGTATGGTTTTTACTCCAGAGCTGTTTTACATCAGCTAGGGAGATTCTAAAAGTGAACAGCTAGTAAAGGAAGCAATTGTGAACAATGCACTGCACTGTGAATGAGAAATTC
The DNA here is from genome assembly GCF_019232065.1 of Centrocercus urophasianus. Lineage (NCBI taxonomy): Eukaryota > Metazoa > Chordata > Aves > Galliformes > Phasianidae > Centrocercus > Centrocercus urophasianus. The sequence goes on along the minus strand of NW_024884475.1, from coordinate 44,972,781 downwards.
AGCAACAGTACTTGACAGAACGTGCTACGTTTGTGTATACTTGCTTTAAAAATGCTAACCTGCAGTGTAAAGGGAAAACATGCTTATTTGAGTATCCTGGCATATACAAAAAGTCCATGCGTGAAGCAGGAAAGACTTTGAGGACAGAACACAGAGTGATTGGATTACTGTATATCTCAGAAGTAAAAATGACCCGAAGGTCTGTGCATCACTTGAAAATAGCATTGTTCCCTGGCTGGAAGGAGGTTCTGTGAAGACTGAGCCAACTGTTGTACGGTCTTTATACACAAAACCACCTAAACTTACTCTATGTTGAAGATCTTTCCATTCCCCAGCAGTGCTGGGAGCGGGCTGGGTTAGTTTCTTGATTAAAAACATGGATTGTTTCTGTGAGAGGAAAGCTCTTGATCTTTTGCAGTGAGATGGAGGGAAAAGGAAGAACAAACCTCTTCAGTACTCTGACCTCTGTTGTATCTAGCTCGTGTTAGCTTTTGTTTAAAAAATGATGCTTCAAGTGTGTGCATGATGGTGTAGCTCTAGAGCTTTAAGAGCTGACTTTTGCAATGAATGAAGCTCAATGGATTGTGACTTGTTGCCAGTTCTTACCCTAGTATTTCCTGCTTTCAGTTTCTGTTAGTACAGATAATGGACCCATTCAGTACTGTCAGTGTGATTTCAGAATCTGTAGCTGAAAATAAGTTCAAAGTGTTCTGATCTTCACATTCAATTAACTGCACTGTTGGTGGTCTACTAGTCATGTTCTCATCCTTACTAAGGGAACAAGTGTTAGTTGACTTAAATACTAGGATCTGTTAAATGCAGTCTAAATGTATTAGGTTTTCCTTTCAGTGAACAGAAGAGGAGGTGATAAGATAGTACTATAAAGCAACAGAATAGTTGTGACTAATTCTCAGACAGCTGGGTTCTCAGACAGTATTGAGATGTAAAGAGGCTTTCCTTTTAATTTCTTTTCTTTTAATGAAAGAGACGGGCTTTTACCCTAAGACATTGTTTTGTCTTGGGTGAACAAGATGTGTGAAATACCAAGTACTTACCGTGTTTTTATTTTTTTAAATGTTTTTCTGAACTTAAGTTTAGTGAGCTATTTCATGTAGTTTCAACTTCCTCAAGCTTGACAGCATATCACAGAAAATGCAAGTGCTTCTCTTCTGGGAGCTGTGTTCAATTAAAATAATTTACAAAATCGTCTGCGTTAGAAAACTCTTTGTTTCTATGGAAAAGTAGCAGAGGCAGTCAGAAGTCAGCACAAAATCCATGCCCTCGTTAAAGGAATTGGCGGTGGCTGGCAAGTCACCTGGATGCTCTGAGAAGCATTGCGGTGGAACAGCATGATCATCTTTAATGCAAACGCCGAGCTTTGTTCCTTTGCTGTAGGCTAGATCAAAGCTGGAAGTATCTCAGTCAGCTGTCAGATGAAATGTGCTAAAATCTAGAACTTCGGCGTTACGCTGAAATTTGGAAGTTGTCTGTAGTGATGTAGTTGACGAGCCAGCAGAGAGCTGTGGGACTGCAGCTAACTAGAGCAGGTTTGCTCCATATAGAGAAAAATATTCTTGAGTCTGTATCGCCTCATTAAACTGGAAGAGTTTTAATGCTGGGTTGGCAGAGAAAATATCTGGAGAAAGTCTTTTTGTGTACGGGAAGTGTGTATGCTCTCACAAAGCAGTCACACTGCCAGCTGTAGCAAGAAAAATGGCATCCACTGTGCTCTGTGGAGGCTGCCTATTAGCAGGCCAATTAATAGCTGCTTGCTCACACACAAACACATGCTTGCCTCTGACTCATTTTGCTCAAAGGATTTTTCCTTGAGAGAAGGGTGCCTGATGGAAGAGGGAGAGGAGGTTTTGCAGAGGAGAGGGTTTTCAAATATTAACAAACAGTTGCAGTAGTCCATCTTGAGACTAATGCAGTCTTCCAAACCAGGAGTGAGGGCAGCGTTAGCAGAGGTGGTGGCTAAACACTCCTATCAGGGTTTATTTGATGAAGCTGTAATTTCTCTCATGGGAAGAAATTGTCTGGCTTTAGGAATACTTCTTTGGATTTAAAAGAAGAAAGATTCCAGTCCGGGACTGCTGTTTTTATGTTCCTCTGCCTTCTTACCTGCTTCCTGTTGTGCTGCAGGGGGTTGGTTTTATTATTTCTAAGCAGTTTGCTGTTGCTGTGTAGCACTTAGGTTTGTTCAGAATTACTTTTTTTGCGTGACAGCAAGCCTTTGCTACTTGCTCTAAAGAGAGAGTGGAAATGGCGTAGTGAAATCTGAGCGTGAGAACTTCACTGAAGATAAGGATTTGTTGCTGCTTGATGATTGGGAGAAAAGCACCTCTTAGAGTCACTGGTTGTGTGGGTTTCATGTTATGACTGCAAGCTATCAGTTCTGCACTTTGTTTCAGATGGGTAAAAGGTGAAGTTCTTTGTGCATGTGGCACATGACTTTGTTACATATCTGTTTCTCTTTTTCCAGGAAGAACACCAGATTCTTTTATTCTGGTTTAGCACCTGTGTGTGTTATTTTAATGCTGGACTGCAGTTGGTGCTGAGAGAAATTACATCCTAGAATACCTGCTCATAGGTAGAGGTATCAGTGCCATTACTGTATTGGGGTACTCATGGCAGATCTGCTGTGACTGGGGTATGGTAACGTCCTGTGGGGTTCCCCCACGCGGCTCAGTGTGTAATTCATGCCTGCTATTTTTATACTGCTGCTTTAAGAACAGATGGTGGTTTGGAGAAAGGAGTGCTTCTGGTCTGAACTACCCATGGCGTTCACAGGGTGTTACAGAGGGAATTCGTGTGGGCAGGGCAGAAAGCAGCTATAATGGGTCCCTTTGAATGTGTTGTCTGCATGCACTGGAGAAATGCTGAACTCAGTGTGTGTGTGTGTGTGTGTGTGTGTGTGTGTGTGTGTGTGTGTGTAGAAGATTATTTTAAGGGTGTGGAGCTACTTTTGCTTTTGGTTCTAGGAATGCTGAGCTCTTGGGCTTGCAGATGACCTGCCAACTTCCCTTCCAGTTGGAGCCATGTCTCAGAGCCTTGTGCTGAGACTTGTGGAATGTATTTTACTAGGAATATATGCAATATATATGTGTACTTGTGTATGTATATAAACATACATTTAAATTTATATGTAAAAATGCTGTCATCTAATGCTTTGAAACAGGCTGCCCAGAGAGGCTGTGGATGGCCCCGTCCCTAGAGGTGTTGTTCAAGGCCAGGTTGGATGAGGCGCTGGGCAGCCTGGTCTAGTATTAAATGGGGAGGTTGGTGACCCTGCATGTGGCAGGGAGGATGGAGATTCATGATCCTTGAGGTCCCCTCCAACCCTGGCCATTCTGTGATTCCTTATGCACCAGGAAGGGTGCTTTGCAGCGCTCCCCAGCAAATGAGCGTGCAGCCCCTGAGGTCAGTGTGTGGCACCTTCCCAGCAGCTGGGCAGCTGCTGCTGGGCTCAGGGCAAAGGTGCTCAGTGAGTAAGGTGGACCAGGATAAGGAAAGCTGGATGACCTCTGGTCTTTTCTCCACAAGTACCACGTGCAGTGTGAGGTATATCCCAGCTGTTGCAGGATTGCTTCTGTCAGTGGCAAACAGAAAACTTACTGACAATATGTCCCATTATTCCCTCATGCAGAGATTACTGAGGAATTACAGTCAGTGGCTTCCTGGTCCTGTGGAGGTTATGATCAAAAAGTGTGCTGTAGCAAAAATTCTTCATAAGGCCTGAAAGTTTTGTGGTAGATTTCTGTTAGCATGCAGCTTCTCAACATCACACAGTGTTTGGAAAACTGAATCTGAAAAAAAAAAATTCCGGAGTTCAAGCTCTAAACTGTTCTAAGTGTTTCAGCCACAAACAGGTGTTAATTTTATTATCTTAAAGAACTAAATAGTGTTCTCTATGTGAACAGAAGTACTGTTTTGTTTGCTTTCAATCTACTACTCCCGCAAGAGTACCTGCACGACTACGTCTATACTGACTATTCAAAGGGAGTAATCCTGCAGAACTTCCCTCGCTGCAGGAATGAAGCAGTTCCTGATACTGACAGGATATTGATACTGTAGTTATCCCAACAGGATGCCAGTGAATGCATGTTGCCACAGAGCATAGGGAGAGCAGAAATTCAGCAGGATGGAGAAGAGGCCTTTGGGTGTCACAATCACAGAAGTACCCTCTGAACTCCTAGAATGTGCTGTGCTTGTCTTGAACACTGTGAAAAGATGTAATCAAAACTGAGCAACAAGGAATGACTTGATATTGGATCATTTATGGCAAGATAGGGTTTCTTCAGTTTTTGGTAAAATAATATGTCCAGATGCTGCTTAATGCTTACTGAAAAAGGGCCTTCCCACTGCTCTATATGTGCACGTGGGCAGTGAGAGCTGGCTTCTCATGATGTCATGGTTCTTTGTGGAGAAGCAATTATGTTTTCTCTGTGTTTTGTGTCCAGTTTTTTGGTGGTGTTTTTTTTTTCTTTTTTTTTGGAGGCTGTCATTGCTGCAGCTCAGGAGGTTATAGAGGTCAGGGTTGTTGTTAGTTTTAGTTGTAGTTTTTCCAGTGAAGGATGTTTTTTGCTAACACAGCAAGTGCTCAGTGCATTTAGCGAGTCCTTATTGCTGCTGTTTGTTATGGGCTTGCAGGGAGGTTTCTTGCTTAGAGCCTACCTGAAGGGAATTCATACTGCCCCCTGGGAGGGGGGCTGCACTTATCCCGTATTTTGAGCAGGTTCATAGCCCCTGAAATGTTTCTTTCTTGTACATATGGCTTCCAAATTACAATGCTGAGAAGGCTATGCAGTACTAGAAGGTGTGTACGTTTGGAAAGAGGGCATCCCTAGCTGCTGGTCAGCCTGATTTCGGTAGGGACTGGTGACATCTAGGTGACCAGGGGCTCCTGAATTAGAGAGCGCACATGTAGACAAAGTGATTGGGTGAGATGGTGAAAATAGTGCTTAAGATAGAAGTTGTTGATTCACAACACAAATGAATGCACCTAAATCATTAAATTGCTTTTGTGTTGTATGTTAGATTATCTGAAATTCAGAAAAAACCTGTGTGGATATTTTTAAGCATGATGCCCTGTGGCTGGTTTACCATTTTGCTACAGAGGGAGAAAAGAGCTTACATGTGTTTGGGGATGGGTCACAGGAAAATCGCTTGCACTTCAGTCTGTAGATCCAGCCTTGTAGATAGAAGGGCATGTAGACATCTTGTAGGCCAGTGTCATGCAAGGCTGAGAGCGGATCTAGCTTCAAAATAGAAAAGAACTAGCCTTCAGTTCTTTCAGCTTCTTTAGGAACAACTGTATATCTGAACTAGACAGCTGGCTCTGCAACTGTGTCTGGTTCTACCATTCCTGGTCCAACATTCACAGGTGCTAGGTGTGATTACTGCCCATTACAATGTATATGCTCTCCTTCTGCTGGTGACCTTCTGTTCCAATTGCCTGAGATTTGAAGTATGTTGTCTGATAGTGAGCCAGCTGCAAGTACAACACTTGGTGGTCGAATATGTTTTAACAGAGTAGTAAGAAAAAAAAATGTCTTTTTTCAGTCTTGTTGTCTGTCTATCTAAAATGAACAAAGATTTGTTTGGAATGTTTTTCTTGGTGTTCTTTTAGTTTGTCTTCTTGGAACTGTTAGCAGTCTGAAAGATTATAATTATATATTATAATAATATACAACATAATTGTGGAAGATTCTTCAACCTCACTATATCAAAGCAAGCAAAGGAAGATACTTTGATATTGACAGTTTCCTACAGCTACAGTTTCCTCATTGAAGTATCAAGAATGTGACAAGGCGAAACATAAGTAGAAAATTGAGACCAATGAAGATTAAAATATGCATGGAAAAAAAGAGAGAAACTCTCAACCAGAAAATGTTAGCTGAGAATTTTTTTTTTTTTTTAAGTAAGTTGGTTTCAAAGTTTGATAATTTTCTTAATAAGATCACCAGAACTAGATAATGCTATCTGAGATGATTTACTGATAAGTAAACCAAATGGCTTGCCACAGTAAAATACTGTAAAGGCTAAGAGTGGTGATGTGTGTATAATTGTATTACCAAACTTTGAGACAGTTTGAGCACATACTCAGTTTGCTAGGTTGCTGTGTTTGGTCATTGTGTTATTTTTGTCAATGTTTAAACAGAGATACTGGAAACTTTGCTGCTCTTGAAAAAATCAGAAGACTCAAAATTGTCTCCTTTTGATGCAAAGGCCAAGCTGTTGCTGGTTGCCTAGTTGGTGAAGGATTTGTGCTTGTCAACTAGTTCCTGCACACCTGCCTTGAGACCAGTCGTGGCACGTGGTGGTACTTCTCATCTGTGAGGAGAATGGGAGGAATCCATGGGGGGCTTGGGACTTGACTGTGTCTTACAGTGGGTAAACAACTGAATTTAGTTTTGTGATTTGATTTATTTTTTTGATATGTTGTATTATGAGAAACTGAGTTCATTCTCTGTCATCACTGACATTAAACAGTACCGTCTTTTTCCAGTTTCTAAAAATGCTGATGAAATGCCAGCTGCTGAGCTGACCTACACATGGAAATGTAGCTCTGCTCAGCCTCCATTTGTGGGCCTTGGGGCAAAGCAACTGCTCATCATTTTGGTTGTTTCCATACAACTTTTGACAAGGGTGCCTATCTGGCTTCTCCAAATAATGCAGTTTAATGACAGTTTATTTGAAGTTTTTATAGCACTGTTGTTTGCTTTCAGTGACAAGTTTAACAAGAAACTATTGAAAAGATTGAAAGCTTAATGCTTCAGGGTTGGGTTTGGTAAAGGTTGCTACAATGTTGATGACAAATATCCTATAAATATTTATAAACCTATTCAAGCTTTGTTCAGGGTTGATCTGTTTATCAAAGAGCCCAGTGGCATTTTGTAGTGGAGATAGCATTTACTTAATGGAAAACCTTTCAAGGTCACACCTTACTCCTTTGCAGAATGGGGAATAGTTCTGCTTTTGTGGCTGCTTCAGAGTTTAAGTATTAGTTAATATTGCCACCTAATGGCAAGAAGAACCCTTGTATGAGACTTTTTCACTACTCTTTCTACCCAGTTATGACTGATCTGGTTGCATGAAAGCAGGTGCCAAAGAAATTTGAAATTCAGCATTTTGGCCTTGTCCTGCTGCTAGACACAGAATATTAAGACTACAAAGCTGATTTTAAAAGACTGTAAAGCTGGTTAAAAAGACAAGAAGTGATTGTCTTCCAATAGTTAGAATGTTCTGCTTTATGTAGGAGTTGAATGTTGTGCTTTATGTTTTTTATATTGTTGCTCAAGTATTTGTGCTTTATGTAGGAGTCTTTTTTGAGAGGATGCTGCTAAAATCTTCCAGTATCTGCATTATGCATTGCCATATTATTTTATCCTCAAAGCTGATGGCATTCCCTGTGGAATTGCTTCAGCCCCATCAGGGTCTGGCTTTTAAAACTGGAGTAACTCATGAGCACCTGTCAGTGTGCTGGGAGTACCCTGTGTAAATCGGCTCTAGCTGAAGTGTAGCAAGTTTGTAGAATTTAGGTTGCTGTGTTGAAACTGGCACCAACTCTCTTTTGGCATTGTAATATCCCTGCTATGATGGATGATGCAATTAATTTTCAAGTGTTTTTTCCTAAAGAAGGCATCCTAACACAACTTCCTTCAACTGTAAATTCTAACGTGCACATCAGTTCAAGCACATGAGGCCTGTATCAGATGAGGCACGTTATGCTTGATAAATGCTGGTTGCAGATTATATTGTGAAACTTGAGGTACTTCATGCATTCCAGTGGGCTACCTGATTATCAGAGTAAATCCTTTACTTCACGTATTTCTGTCCTGATTGTATAGCTTAGTTTTTGCATGAGTTGAGTTCGTATGGCAATAGTTGGCTTACCATCAAACAGCAGTTAAATAAGGAAAGCATGGACTGCCCTGGGGCAGAGTTCTTTAAGCTGTGGGAAAGCTCTTTGTGGACCTCCAAGCGATGTGAATGCAGTCTGCTGGAAGTCTTGACCAGCAGTTCAGATGAACTGAAAACAGATAGAAGAGTATGGGTTTTAAATTTTTTTCCCCTTGGCTTGCTGCCTGAACATTTAGGAGTGTTTTCTGAGTAGACTGTATCACTCAGCTTTAGTGAGTAATTACTGTTTGCATGTTTCTACCAGTAAAGAGGGAGAAGAAAAGTGATAATGAGAAGCTTGGAGGTGGGCTTAAGTATATGCCTTGTGGTTCGTGTGGTTGAACCGAGAAGATGGCTCCTGATTGTACTGGTTGGGGGAACACACTTAATTCTTATCTGCACATTTAACAAGTATTTAAATAATTTAATAATTAAAAAAGCCCTACTTTGCTTGTAGCAAAGTGATTCAGGGTGAATCTTCTCATCTTCAGTCTGTGCTGAGATGGGTGACATAAACGTCATGAAAGATATTCAGTTACTTATTGTACATCTTACTATTTTATTTTTTGTACTTTAAAAGGTAGGTATAAGAAATGAATGCTAAACTTCAAGTTCTGGAGGATTTAGAAACTGTGAAGATAGGGAGGATATCTCTGCTTTATTCAGGTTTTTGGGTGACTGAAAACATCGTGGGTTTGATACCTGAATGCATAGAGTTCATACTAGCTTCTGCATTTATTTGAATATGGAAGTGCTTTGCAGATATTTTTATTTAATGCTGCAGCATAATTCCAAGATACTTATGCTTTTGTCAAGAATGCTTAATGCAGGAGAAATGGACTCAGATGTCAAACCTTAGTAATTTTGTCTGTGTTTTTAACTTCTCACTCCATGACTGGCACACACTTCCTTTTTCATTGTCTTAGAAAAAGAGAATAACTCAGATAGCTTCATTGCCTTGTAATTGTCGTGTTTTTTTTCTCCAGGTGGCTTCTCAACTGTGTTTCTGGTACGTACCCATGGTGGGATACGTTGTGCACTCAAACGAATGTATGTTAATAATGTCCCAGATCTCAATGTATGCAAGAGAGAAATTACTATTATGGTAAGAAATGAATTAATTGTAACGAGAGAATGTGTTTGTTTATAGTATGCATGTATCAAATGTCCTCTAATGACAATCCCTTCTTGACCATCTTTTCACTTTTTTGTGCAGTGGTACCTTACATAAGCTCATACTGAGCATAGAGTTAGTGTGTGATTAATTTCTAAAGCAATTATAAGGAAAATACGATTTTGCAGTCAATAATTTGATCAGTAATTTTGCTTCCCAAATAAAAAAAAAAGAGGTCTTTTCCATTTCTTTAGTGATAACGAGTTCTAGAGCCCTCTGCTGGCCGCAGTTCTGTTAACTGCCTGTTCTTACACAAGCAGTGTGACCTCCGCTAGGCAGAAGCACGTTCTTGCAGTTGCTATCCAATATGGAGGTAACAGATATGGGTGTAGCTCAGAACTTTGAACTCAATGACATAATCACAGGTTCTATTGTTTCTAAGCTGCTGACTAGGAAATTGAGAAAGCAGAAGGCTTTATTGGATGTGCTTGGGTTTATGATGTCAGGGCACGAGAAAATCAGTTATATTACCTTCTAGTAGATACTGCGAAGGTAATTTATCTCCATTTCCGTATGCTTCTAGTTTAAATATGTTATAATCATAGAAGCACCTGCTTAATCATCTATTATAAGCAGTTCTTTTATGTTAACTATAAATGGGTGGAAACAGCACTGCAGACAACACCGGTATTGTCAGACGTGAAATATGAATTTGCTTAATTGCAACTTGCGAAATGGCTCTTAAAAGTTGGTGTGGATTTTGTTGTTGTCTTTTTTTCTTAGGGACATCTTTGATTGCTTGTTTTTAACTTGATAGTAGTTCAGGGTGTAAATGTTGTGACTTGCTTCCAGCTGTGTATGGTTGTAGGGTTTTTGTTATTATCCAGACAGTATTCTTCAGCATAGGTATTTCTTCGTTTTTAGTATTGAAATTGGGAATTTCCCTTAAAATGGACATTAGTAGCATGATTCTTCCCTCTCTCTCCCCTATGTATTAAGACTATTGTATGTATTATTACTACATAATAATGTTTCTGAATGCAGTAATGAGGATGTTTGCACTGTTGAACAAATACCATAAATGTTCTTGATTGAATTGTAGATGTGTTGAGTTTGGTATATGGCAGTCTCTGCCTTTGCAGTCAGTGATGAACTTGCCTTCAGTTTTGAGTATTTTGTAAAGTTTAGTGTGTATGGGACCAGGGCTCACTTTGAAGTCATAAGTGGTTTTAATGAAAACCACTTGCACTTATTTGTTAAAACCTTTCTATGCTAAAATGTAATGTGTATTTTCTTTTTCAGAAAGAGTTATCTGGGCACAAGAATATTGTAAGCTATTTGGATTGTGCTGTTAACAGTGTAAGTGACAACGTTTGGGAGGTCCTCATTCTCATGGAGTATTGTCGAGGTAAGAGATGGCTCTTCTGGTTCCAGAGGAAATGGGATGGAAATGTATGTTTTGATCACCTGGGATTTTTACCTGGTAGAGTCCCTTTAATTCAGAAAGCCTGTGTAGCTGGAATCCATTTGTTTTAGCTTGTGTTGGTAGTTAGGCATTGAGTTTCTGAAGCCTGAGAAAATGCAGATGTCAATTTCATGTAGCTTAGTTAAGTATAATTAGGAGTAGGGAAATTACTTCAAGTAGAAATTGAAATAGTTCTGCTCTACTATTTGATTAAACATATAGCTAATGTTTTCCAACCTTTCCTATCAAAATACTTTTGGCAACTGCTCTGCCTCTCCTATTTTTTGTTTTTGATCATTATAGCAAAGATTCTTTAATTTTAACCTGACGGGTGACTTGTTTTAAGTGAGCATAATATAATTAATATTTGTGATTCTGGGCATGAAAATAATAGTTGTGTGTCCTGTTTCATAATGTAGCTATTTCAAACAATTTGTGAAACCATATTGTAACTGACTTCCCTAACTCCCCACCACACATACCTACTAGAATAAACTTGTCTGTGATTTGTCAGAGTGAATGTTTCTGCCCTCTGTATGGGAATTCTTGAGACTGTATCAGCAGTTCTCTTTTCTTACTTACAATAGCAAATACTGGAAAAATACCTCTACTACTTTAGTTCATGGGAGCTGGTTCCTTGGTGTTCAGCTTACATAACTAACTGGGTTGGATTGTTCTGAACTTGGTGTCGTGGATAGCTTATTGGCATGTGGAGCTTTTGTTCAGACTCATTTCTACACTTTGCTTCTAGATTTGAGTTTTACCAGTATTATTTTGAAGCCACAAGAATGTAAACCATCAGATGACTGGATGGTGTTCTCTTGTTGAAAGCTTCTGTGTTTAGGAGAGGCACTCTCCAAGACCCCATGGATCTGTGAGCATTATGATAGGAAGAGACAAGTATGACCTTGTGAAATAACTTCAAGAAATAGGGAAATAATGCTTCCTGATCTTAAAAAGGAAACTGTGAAAGGGTTATGTAAGGTCTTTAAGAGTGGATTATGCCCTTTTTTTTTTTTTTTTCTTAGTCTCTCAGAAAGAAATGTCTAGATTATGAGTTACTTTGAACTCTGTTGGCTGACAGCATTTTGGCTGTGGTTCTAAATGCAGGAGGCACTTCTGGGGGAGCATGTTTGTGTGATGGATGATTCTTCCTGCCTGCCTCTTTGATAGAAGAGTTTCAGTTGGCGATGTTTTTGTTTGAGACAGTAACCTTTCTGCCTAGGATCATACCAGTGAAAGTTTGGAAACAGCTTGGATGGCTTGGTTTTTGTTGTTTTGTTGTTTTTTTTTTAATTGGTGACATGAGAAAGCTAAATTGCATGTTGTGGGCTATTTGTGTGTGAGAAAAAATTTATACTTCTATACATAATGAGAATTACTAGAAGGTAAAATAAAATTCTTTTCTGCTTCTTCAGCTGGGCAAGTTGTGAATCAGATGAATCAGCGCCTGCAGACGGGCTTTACAGAGTCAGAAGTAATGAGAATATTTTGTGATACCTGTGAAGCTGTTGCTCGGCTGCATCAGTGCAAAACTCCTATAGTTCACCGAGATTTAAAGGTATGAACCTGAAACCTAGAAACACCTGAGTAAAAGTCAGTGGTGCACTCAAAAATGATTGGAAGTGCAGGAGCTATTTCACTAAGGCTGACCTGTAGTTAAAGAAGCACTGAATGCTGTGGTAACTTCCTCATTTGCGTGTGAGAGCAAGAATGCATAGTAACAGCTACATTGGAAATCAGTGCTGTTATTTTAATCTAACATTGCTGTTTGTGTTAACTTCCTTTCAAGGTGGAGAATATATTGCTAAATGACAGTGGAAATTATGTTCTCTGTGATTTTGGCAGTGCTACAAACAAATTCCTTAATCCTCAAAAAGATGGTGTTAATGTGGTTGAAGAAGAAATTAAAAAGTAAGTTCACATTTAAGTGGCCTCAATAACCAATGGTTGTGCTGTGAGACAGCTGAGCGTTATGATGTATTAGATGAAGACCTCTGAGTAGTGTATGCTTACCTTACTGTTAAGGATTTTAGTGTAACTGTTCAAGGTGAAGAAATTCAAGTTGATGTGAATATAGTTCCATTTTTTATTTTTTTTTTTTACAGTCTATGAATGTTACTTTTTCTATTTATTTACATGCTATTTTTGCAAAACAGACTCGCATAGAATAAAACTTGAAAAAGCGTGTGACTTTGAAATGAAATGGGTGATAAATGTATGCCTGGCTGCTGGCTATTTTAGGAGTTAAAATTTAACTTCTGTGTTAATATGGCTAGCTATGAAAGTCTGAGGGAGAAAAAGAGGTGCTATAAATTAGCATTCGTATGAACTTACTTACAGTCTTAGTTATAGAATGCTGTGTCCTTCCTCCTAAGACTGGTCACAAAATTGTTTTAACTTCATTGCAAACACACTCCTGAGAACATGTTTAGTTTGATTCACTTCAGGCCATCTGCTGCGGAGAAATAAACACAGATTACTTGTTCTCAAGTGACCAAATGATACATGTATGTGTTCTTCTGTCTCTACAGAGTACTTTGCTGGTTTTGCAATGATTTTGTCAAACTGTTTTTTTTTTTTTTTTTTTAAAGCATAGAATCATATAATATCCCATGTGATGGGAGTATTGTATGTGATGATCATACTCTGTACTGCATGTTTCAGTGTAAGATGAAGACGACCCTTTTAGGGCTCAGAATCTTTGCGATAACTGCTTACTGCAGTGTTACAGCAGGGCAACTCTTTGTTACTGAAGCACAGTACAGGGGAGCTAATGTGAAGAGCACATTTTATCTGACTTGAAATTGTCATTCAGGACAGTAAATGTTATGTTACTATTCCAAGCCTTCTGTGATTTTGTAAACACAGTAAATTACTTGTGTAAGACCATTTTTGGTGTGTATTAGGCACCTGTTTCTGTGAATGGCATGTGTGTGGCAGATGCAAGAAAAGGCTCTTTTGATTCTGAGGCATGCTTTTCATCTGTTCTCCTGCAATTATGTGCGTTTAGGTATACAACACTATCGTACAGAGCTCCTGAAATGGTTAATCTTTATGGAGGGAAATCAATTACTACCAAGGCAGATATTTGGGTAAGCAAAAAATCAGATACTGTGAAATATGGAACTAATTAAGAGATAAAGAAGCTAGCTAGAAGTAATGTAGACCAACTGAAAAACTAATTTAATGTGGAAATATACAATGCAAGTATATAATTCAGAGTATAGTAATGGTATCTGTGGTAGTTAAGTCTCATGTAAATAAATAGAATACAATATGTGATGAGCCTGTTAAGGGAAAGATAAAATAGACTCTTTCCATTTTGTTGGCTCAGATTGCTGCCTGAATGTCACCAATGATTTCTCGTAGAAATTTGCTCACAGCACAACAAGGAAATGTGTTTTTGTTAGACAATGTGCTTAAAGAGCCATTACAGTGAAGTAAATGAAGACTAAATTCAGCAAAAACACTAGTGGTATCCCTGAGCGATCCCCTGCCAGAATGTGAATGTAGCCCTTAGGTTAGGCTCTAGATTTGGTTGCTTGTTGTCTAACACACAAGTCAGTGGGAAAGAAGGCCTTTTTAGAGCTGCATTGTATATCAGCTTGTCACATCAACCCTGGTTCATAATGCAGCTGCTACATAACACTGTAAGCATCAGCTGTAGCTAGGATGCAATTAGTTTCTTATTGGTGCTTCTTTATTGTGTAAAGAATCACATCCTTTTATGTGCTCTCATCCTTTTATGGGGCCTGTATTTGTTTTTACAGGCACTTGGCTGTTTGCTGTATAAGCTTTGTTTCTTTTCACTCCCCTTTGGAGAAAGTCAAGTTGCTATTTGCGATGGAAGTTTTACTATTCCGGACAATTCCCGATACACTCACAGTATACACTGCTTGATAAGTGAGTATTGGGCAGCACAGCAATTCTCGGGCCTTGTAAATAAAATGAAACGCAAACAATGCTGTTGTTGTAGATGAGTGACTTGGATAGATGGGGCATACTGGCTTGGATCTTGCATAACCCTAGAGAATTCTAATGCTATTCATGTTATTGTTGTTTATTTGAAGTTAGTACTTCTGTTATCTATTCTTTCTGCAGCTGATATTCAAAACATTAAAACAGCATGCATCCTTGTCAATCGTATTTGACCCTGGAAAATATTTGACTTTACAAAAAGCATTAAAAAAGAACGTAATCATTCTTTTTGGAGTAAGCTTTGTTGGTGAAGTTAGTTGAATGAATGTGTTCTTGTTGCTAGCACACTGCATCAGTAGGCTTTCTGCTGTCAAACAGTGACAATTTGATATTATCAATTTTCACAGGATATATGCTTGAACCAGATCAAGAACAGAGACCTGATATTTTTCAGGTATCTTACTTTGCCTTTAAACTTGCCAAAAAGGATTGTCCAGTGTCCAATATTAATGTAAGTAGTCTTTTTTTTTTTTTTACTGTGCTTTCAGGGGTTTTCATAGGTAGCATTGATAAAAGTCAGCCAACTCAGCTGAGAAAAAAGTTTTCAGTTTCTTAAGCCTTGTTCCAAAGTTTAGAATGTGAAGCAAAATACATTTCCTGTTGATTCTGTTTACTGTCCAAATAAAACACTTGCATTTTGGGGGCATAACTTCATAAACGGCATTTATGTGACACCAGTCAATATCTGACTTGTGCTTCTAATCCATACATGTCTCTTAGATCTAGTATAATTAATAACAAATACTGTAGAACTTAGCATGTAGAAAACTTTATCTTACTAGTATGAAGTGTCAAGGGTGTTCTCTAGATAAAGTATTTTTTTTCTTTTTAATCATCTTTGTCAGTTATAGCAATATGCTGGAAAGGACTGCAATGAACTGAAAGTCAATTGAAATAGTAAGTTAGTTAGCTGACTTTTGTGCCTTTGCTTTGCATGAGAGGCTGAACTCTCTTTGAAGTTCTGAACCTTCCCTCAAAGATGACCTAATTCATTGACCAAGCTGTTATGTCACAGAATTCCAGGACACATCAATAATGTTCAGCGTTATAAGGGGATTCCCAAGATAGGCATTAAGGCATTAGAAAAAGTCAAAATGGCAAAATTAATTTTGAAACAAATGTCATCTAAAATAAACTGTGCTTTCAGAGTTAGATGAGTGAATTTATCAAGATCCCTTTGAAATGTATTACTGTTGATCCTTGGTCCCATAGAAGAAGGTACTCATTAAAGAGTGAATGTTATTTTTGGGAAACTTGGCATAGGTTAGCATGCTAAGCATACTAAGGAAAAGAAGAAAAAAACTGGATCCCATTTTGTAGTGAAAGGCAAAATTTCAAGTGTTTTGAAAGCTTTTGTATCTTTGCTATTTTAAAATATGTTGTTAGGTGGTGTATCTCTTTTATATTAAAATATACCACTGGTATATTTTAAGTGGTAAAACATACCACTGAGTATTTACTAGGTTGCAGGCTGTATGAGTACTATCAACTTGTTCAAGTGACTTGGCTATATCTGCTTTTTGGATTCCTTTTCCTAAGGAAAAAGGAAGAAAAAATTGATAACCTTAGGTTATAAATGTTTGTGACCAGGATTAGATTTGCTTTCTTTAGTGTGTGTAAAGATTATGCTTACATGAGGTCATCTTTTCCCTCTCTCTTTCCCCCATAATTGCCATTTTCCTTGATTAAATGCAGCTTAGGTGAAAAGCAGTTAATTCATAAATTATATTGAGAGGTTCTTTAAGCTTTGAAGAGGCAGATGAGAACTGCAAAAGGATGAAGATAAGTAGTTACTTCTGCAAAGGGCAAGAACTGTGTTAAAACTGGCTGAGATATAGCATGAAAATTAGGGAGTGACTGTTTTGAGGAGAGCAGAGCCTGATCACATCTATTCCATCCCTTTAGCCAATGGAATGCTTAGAGGGGTGCCCTCATTGCTGATCCTGAAGGTTTTGTAAAATGGAGTAGTCTGACCTTTCCCTTGCTCAGTGCTGCTAGTAGACCAGGATAAGGTTTGGCTTTACAAGAGCTGAATGGATGAAAACTTGAAGCCTTGTAATACAATGATGACAGCTGGTGCAAGCAAGGAAGGGGCTTCTGATTGCTTTACGTGCCAGTATTTTCCTTGAGCGCTGAGAGTGGAAGAGGCAAACTTGACCTTGCTCGTGTTGAAGAGGAAGGGAGAAGGTAGAACATTGAAGACAAGCTTACTGTTGTTGAGCCCTGCATCTTAGTGCGTGCTTACTGTCTCTGAGGTGGGGTTATGTCCAGTTAGTGTTGTGGGCAATAAATTTCATGTAATTCAAACACAGTATGAGAGCTGAGAGAGGTAAACTGGCTTCTAATGACTTCTAGTGACAGTGTCTCTGTTTAGAGAAATAAGGGCTAGTGTTAGAAGATGTGTGCATTTATGTCAGTGAATATATGCATGATTTGGTTGTGATATGTGGTAAGAAATTAGTAAAGGAGCTTGGATGCTGTGTTGTTTTATGGATTTTGCATTGAATTGGAAGAGCTGAATAGACTAAAAAAACTATTTCATTCTGTTTTTTAGCTTAGTTTTAATCCTTAAACTCAAAGGTAAAATGAATCTTTATTCTCTACAGTTAACAGAAATCGTATGAAGGAAGTGTGTTACCTCATTGTTGGTAGTGCGTGAATTAACTGAAGTAGCTGACATAGTAGTGAGTCAGGCCAGCAGTGCTTTCATTTTGTACTTCTGTAATAAGTAACAGAAAATAGAAATAGTGTTCAGTAAAAACACTTTCAATCTACAGCCCTGTGACCAGGTTCTGCACGAAGCCTTGCAGCGTGAAGGATTTTAACTCAATTATTTCTTTTGGATTTGTAATGATTTTTTCAGGAGCTTGTGCTTTTAATTTCTGCACTTCTTTTTTTCCCAAGAATTCTCCTGTCCCTTCAACTCTTCCTGAGCCTATGACAGCTAGTGAGGCAGCTGCTAGAAAAAGCCAAATAAAAGCAAGGTGAGTAGATGATGTGGCTTTTTTTTTTTTTTTTTTAGTATTATTAAATTGCACGTTTGTCTGAAACTTTTTTTCATTAAAAAAAATCACCCAAATAGTTCATTAGAGTAGATAAGCTACGTTTCTAAGTGCTTCAAGTCTGAGATCAATTTTTTTCAATTGTTTTGAGAGTCCACTGAAGAAAAACTGAGATCCTAATATTCCTTAGTACTGAAAATTGTTCTAGTTCTGAATCTACCAATATGTGGCTTAATTACTAAAATTTTTAGCCATAATGATCAGCTCAGCTGCAACTTTATTAGCCTACTGCAAATAGAAACTAACATTTGGGCTCATCTAAGCCGTGTTTGAGCTGTACGGATATATCTATGTTGTTTTAAGGTAGTGTTTGGTTTTGTTGGCCCTACTGTCACTTGATGACATACAGTTGAGGGAAGGCATAGAGTATTAATGGTATAATGTTTTCAACTTCACCTACTAGGCACTGCTGGAAAACAGCCATTGATTTTCCTACTTAAGTTTTTCTGACTATGTAAGATGCAGAGGTAGAAAACGTTTAAATATAATTTGCTAAGAACTGGTATGAAGTGTTAGGTACTGGAACTTAGCTGGTGAATTTGTGTTTTCAAGCAGTTAGACAATTTTTAAAGATACCAATACTGTAACTGGACACAGTGGGATTAAAGCTCCAAAGTCCCTTTTTGAATATCTTCCTTATCTGGGAGGGACATGATACAGTGCTAACGTACTACTGAAAGACACAAATATTTAGGGAGGCTTGTGAGTAATAGAACTGCTAGATGTTAAATCTCTTATGAAAGCAGAAATGAATTAACTCATAAGATTAAGAAAAGTCTTACTCTGTGTGCATGTGAGAAATAACTATATCTCTAGTTGCAGAACGGCTGCTTTGAGTTTTCCAGGTAATTTTTCATTCAAGGAAAACTTGCACAGAAATTTAATCTAGTGCTTTATTCTCATGGTGAACCAGGCTGTTGCACAGCTCCTTCTAGAAGGAGCTTTCTGAAAGTCTTCTGCAGCAGTCATCTCTCTTTTGACTGTGGTGAAAAGAATCGCAGGAAACAAATCTTGAGGTATATGAATTGAGCTCAGAAGTAAACTGTGTATGTTTAAGATGCAAGTGAACTGTAAAGAGATGACAATTATTTTGAATACACAGCAGTTACTTTTAATGAAGTCTTGTCGATGGAAATATTGTTTCAGAATAACAGATCCTACTGGACCAACAGAAACCTCAATTGCACCACGACAAAGACCAAAGGCCAATTCAAGCACTGCTGCTTCAAGCGTTCTGACGATCCAGAGTTCAGCAACACCAGTCAAAGTCCAAGTTCCTGGTGTATTTGGTAATCGTGGGCAAAAAGGTAACGTACCGGTGTCTGAGGTTTGAATGAAGCAAATGAAACAATCATTCCAGGTTTCTTTTCCTCCTTAATCTTTTAAGGATAACCTTTGAAACTTAAAACTAAGTAGATGCTACTTTGTTTAAAAAAAAAAAAAAAAAAGCCCCAAATCTTTCTCACTTCTGGGTGACTCTAACTGTGCAAGTAGTAGCCATGCAAGACATTGATTTATGCTAGTAACTGCTCAATTAAAAGGCTGCAAAAACAACTGAATGGCACAACACGGCAATCTGAGGAATTACACATGTAAGAGAATAGTTTTTAAGAATGCTTTCAGAGGCAGTAATCAGTACTTAAACATGTACTGCAAGAGACTTGTTTGGATATTTTATTTACTTGGCTTCCAAGTATGCAAAATCCAAAAGCACTTAGTCTGCACCGCATTTTTTTACTGAAAGATGAATTTGTCACCTTATTTTAATAAGGATATAGACAAAAATGTTATGTCCCAGTTTTGAGTCAGAATAGATGTATTGTTTGAGACACTGAAGATAAAAGTGAATTGCTAGTAAAGCAGAACTCTTGAAACCAGCTTCCTCTGTATTGAGAGCAAAGGAAGCTTCTCATGTCTTGTAAGTAGACACTATGGGTTGATAAGCCTGCACTTATCTTCACAGAAGGTGAAATATACAGTAAACTTAGCTTGCAAGATGTCAGACTTGAAAGGGGACTATAAGCTGTTTGCCTTGAAATACTAAATGCCAACTGCCAGGGTAAGTGGATAGTTGAAGTTTAGAAATTGGCATGTGAGTAGTATTGTCTTAATATTACAGGAACCCCAAGACCTGGAAATGGCCAAGAAATGTTGCTGTCCCAAGGGACCAATCAGCACCATCCACAGCAGAACAGAGTTCTCCAGCAGCTGCAGCAGGGGGACTGGAGACTACAGCAGTTACACCACTTACATCACCAGCAAAAACAACCTACAATTCAGGAGGCTTACATTCAGCAGGTACAAGTCACATATTTAAAATACGTTTCTTAAAGAGCAGTATGTTGTGTATGTTAGTATTTCGAATCATTTGCTAAACAGTATGATCTAGTTTCTCTATGGTAGGAGAGAGGGAGAGGGATTGTAGTTCTTGCCCTTCGTTTTAGCTTTGCACATTTCTCTTGCCTAGGCATTACAGTACTTACACGAGGAAGTTGTTTTCTTTGTGCTGTCCTGCTTTTGTTTCTTGACCCAGAATTTCTGCTTGCTTTTAGTCAGCTCTTCGTGACTCAAATAAAGGTTTTGTCTGTGTAAGCATGCTCCAGAGAAACATTCAGAATGATCTAGCTGACAATAGTATGCTTGTAGGAGCTGGTGTAGGTAGACCCTCTGAGTCTAAATATTTGTGTATGCTAAATGGGGGAATCATGATTTCAAGATTTCTATTTTTTTCTTTTTGAATACAGTATCAACAAGCAGTGCACCAGCAGGTGATCCAGCAGCAACTGTTGATGCAGTCTGTGTACCAGCAGCAACCTTCCCAATCTCAGTATCCTGCTATGGTATGTCAACAGTGGAATGTCACTGATAGTCTTCAAATATGTCCTATGATTGTAAGATGTGAAGTTGCAGCAACACAAGTTTGTGAGTAGTTATAATGAGCTATGGACTTGGTAAATATCTAAAGTTGTACTCACTAGAGAGGAAAAAAAATAGTTCATCCAAACTCTGTTGAGAAAGCTTATCTGTTACATCAGTATGAAATGCAATATAATCTAAACTTTGATCAGTAAAGTACTAATTGGAAATATACTTAATGCTTAGTTTCCAATAATGACCACTGCAGCTAATGTAAGTTATTCTGCAAAGTGATAAAACCACTGTGGCATCAAACTTCTACTTCAAGCCCAGGATGTCTAATTAGTTAAAACATTTAAGTACAAGTAGGCAGTAACTACTTTCACAGGCACTGTTATGTATGTATGTAGCTGTATTCTGCAGCATTTGCTGAGGAAATCATGCAGAATTTGAGTCTTCAAGTAGTATTAAACCAACAAAATACAGTTGGCACTTGTAGACCATTTCAGTACTTCAGAAAGAAAGAAAAAGGGAGAACCCAGATTAATTGTCACAAGGAAGTAATGTTCTTGAATGATGCAATTCAACCACGGTTATACGTAGTGTTTACAAACCTAAGTAGCCCAGAGAAGTCCTTCCGA
The DNA here is from genome assembly GCF_019232065.1 of Centrocercus urophasianus. Lineage (NCBI taxonomy): Eukaryota > Metazoa > Chordata > Aves > Galliformes > Phasianidae > Centrocercus > Centrocercus urophasianus. Next base: position 44,951,760 of record NW_024884475.1, on the reverse strand, counting down.
TGTATAGTTTCACACTGGAATGCATGATAGAAAGTGGAATTTTCTGCTAGTTACTTTATTTTCAGGGTTTTAAAACTGCATTGAAGAGCATTTGGGCTGTTCTCGCTTAAAATGGAGAAGTCTTTCAACATCTAGTTATTAGTGGTTTCAGAAGAATATAAATATTCTTGTATGCCCTTTGTGATGCTGCTGCAGTGTAATGGAAATTTACACATATATAATAGTTACAGTTAAAACAAGAAAATTATATAGCAGGAGTTGTTCAGAAGTTGGAGAGACTTTCTCTCTTTAGATTAAGCTACCAATCTTTTCTGGTATATGGCTGTTTTAATGAATCTGTCTGTGAGGCCAGTGCTGTTACTTAGCATAAGAGCTTCAGGTTTACTCATCTGAATGTTAATAATGTGCTGACTTCTTATTTAGGTGCAGCAATATCAGCAGGCTCTTATACAGCAGCAGATGCTTGCTCAGCAACAGCAACGATCACAACAGGTGCAATCTCCTGAATATGTCCCTTCTCTACAAGACTTCTCGCCAGCCTTAATCTCCTATTCTACATCACTTCCAGTACATGCTGGAACAGTGGCAGATTCTCCCTATACTGCAAACAGGCAAGTATTCTGACACAAATGTACCGAGGGTTACTATCTGCTTTCTGTTGATAACTGTAAGAGGCACGAGCAAATCCTTTCCTAGGAAGTTAATTGCTTCAATCGTCAAGTATTGCTAAAACTAATAAATAGTTAGTGGTAATGGATATTTTAAGCATGCATGAGGGAGGAGGGCAGGATGCAACTCATCGATAGATGAGCCTAATCAAACTTTTTAAAGAACTTCTGTTTTTTTTCTTGTTCATGGACTTCTTCCAAGAAACAGACTGCTAACCACCTTGCTTTCAGTGGTCAGCAGCACATACTTAATGAAGTAATGAGTATGACACTCAACAGACGGTAATTTTTACCACTTTTTGCTCTTTAATCCAGTTTGTAGGATATAGTTTTAAGATGGGGTTTAGAGCTCCTACCAAATTGATCAAAATTGTAACTCTTCCATCCATTACCAGTAGTCTGTCTTGTATTCTGTAGTGGAACGTATCTTAATTTCAGTGATTGCAGAAGCCCATGCATTTATCATTTCTTAATAAAAGTGTGGTGGAAAATGACTTCTTCATGTATTCTCACCGTAAATAGTACGTGGAATGAGAGCAAAGCAGCATTTTAAAAAAAGGCAAAAAAAAAATTGTCTTTTAGTTTCACTGATAGTTTCACTGATGTTTTGACCAAAGTTAGTGTTAGCTACGTAAGCTCATAAATACTGCTATTGCTACATTTGAAAGAGAAGCTCTTTGTACTTCTTCCATCCCTGCAGTCTGTGGTGCAGCCTTTGTTGACAGGTGTTTTTTCAGATTTGCACATTTCAGGTGCTGCTGTCATTCATAGTTACTTCGCAGCATGATGAAAGATGAAAAGCAAAGTATTTTTGCCCCTACTGGCTTTATTGATACAGAATATCAATGTGACAGATTTGGCTTCATGGAACCGATTAGGTAGCATAATACATAGCAAAGTTTTTCTGCATGTTTGTGTCCATATCTGAGACTTAACACCTGTTCTCTGATCTAATCTGTTACTGGATGTTATTACAAATAATTTTTTAAAGAAATAATTACAGTCTGAAAAGTAAGTGATCATCTTGTTATGCAAGACTAAAGATCTGTATCCCACTGCTTAGCTATAAGTCAGTGACCAAAGAGTTAGCAACAGTTGGCAGTGCTTAAGAATGATCCTTGTAAGGAGAGAGAAGTGATAGAGCTAATTTGCCAAAACTTGCTTAAAAGGGAAAATTCATCTGATTGGAGGTTTTCTAGCATCTTAGCAAAGAGAAGATTAAACTTTGAATATACTTACTAGGTTTTTTTTTCCTTAAAAAAAAAAAAAAAAAGAAAAAAGGACTGCTGTGTAAGTATAGAAATGAACACTGAATTACAGGTTTTCATCTTGCATCTTGACAAAGTTTGCTGTGCTTTGGCTATGATTAATTAACTACTGAAATGTACAAGGGTTACATGCAGAAATAATGCAATCAATCCACATGTTCTTAGCGATTCACTTTATTTTCAGATATGTTCTGGTTAAGCTGTTAATACATATGTGTTACCTGTATGCAATATTTTGACATAACAAAGCATATTATCAATTTTTATCCTGATAGACAATCCTGTAATGTTCCTTTCTATTTTCTTTCTGTGGACTGACTTTACAGGTCAGGCATTATTGATGCTGAGGCAATTACCAGTTACCCAAAGCAGAGCATCAATAACCCACCTGATATGTCAGGCTGGAACCCATTTGGAGAGGACAATTTTTCCAAGTTGACAGAGGAGGAGCTGCTGGACAGAGAATTTGACCTGCTAAGATCAAGTAAGGGACACTTGAAGGCTTATTTTGCTTCACAGTAAATAAGGTCTCAGCAGTACCATCACCTGTTTTACTGAAGGGCCATACAGTCTTGTACAGAATTCTTTCTGAGCATTTGAGGGCAGAGTTGGGCCTGGCTCCTTTCATTTCCCTTTCTGAAAATGTGTGCAATAAGATGAGACTGTCTAAAACTGGTAGCTACTGGCTGAAGTACTGCAGAAATGGCTCTATCTTGGCTTTTAAATCCTGCTTATGTCACCTTGATTGTTAAAAAGCTCTGACTAGCAGAGGTATTTGGCTGCTTGCTTCGTTCCTCTTCAGCTTTTTTCTTGCACACCAGAACAGAAGATTTTGTGGGTCTGATACGTCCTTTGAAAATGCCTGAAAGAAAAATGATCTATTACATTATGTTAATGTTTTGTAATGTCCTTTTTGATGAGTGGCTACATGTAAGGGCTGCTTTATTGTTCTGATATGGCGTTAGTTGAATAAACTCTTTTCTCTTGAAGTCAGTTATCTCAATGGTTTTTACTTGAATTACTTTTTTAATTGCTTAACACGTTTGTTAGACGCTTTTCCTGAAAGCTAGCTCTGTCGTTTGCAAGACTTACAAGATGTGTCAGTGTCAAAAAAGAAAAAAATATATATATATATTGTGTGTACTTGACTGACTCTCAGTAAGTTTACTGCAATTTAAGAACACAGTAAAGCTAAATTTTAAGTAATTGAGGGAAAGAAATGATGTTTTCAGATGTCTTTTTCTTCATGGGTTACTGGATGGTTATAGCTGATCAAGAAATGCATGTGACCTGTTCATCCTTGAGGAATGTCATTTGGTGTTACTTTTGTCAGTGTCTGATGGTAGCTGATGGTTTCCACTTCTATCTTGTGCTGATCTCATAAAACTTCCATTTTGGAGATGCAAATGTAGCTTATACTCATTCCACAATAAACTGACTCTTCTTTGCTAGCATTTGGGGAGAATAGGTAATGTACTGGCTGAAGAGTGAACGTTCTTTGAAAATCTAAGTTTCAAAATTGGAATTTTTCCTGATAATGGAATTGAATATCTCAGGCTTGCTCTTTCCAGTGGAAGCCTTTGAGAACTTTTCTAACAACTCAGTCTTCAATCTGGAGCAAATGAGCTTGAATCAAAAAGTACAGTTAGTCATTTCTTGAATCCTGATCTGGCTGTTGGATTGCTGACTGTCGTTGTGTCAAATTCCATGGATTTGGTTTGGCAAAGCCATGCCTTATAAACAGATTTGAGTAGAGAAGAATGTACTAACCAAGGGTATACTTGAAGTGGCTTTATGAATAAGCTGGAAGATACTTCATAAGAAATGCTCTTGCCTGGAGTATCTGAAAAGGCTGCTTTTTTAGCAAGCTGGGGAAATAAAAGGTGCTAGATAAGAAAGTAAAATAACCAAGCTTCATGGTTCTGTTTGGCACAGTGTGATCTTTTTTTCCAAATTTTAATGGCACATTCTACAACAATAAAATGTTACTTGATTTATGGCTTTAGAAGTGAGATTTTTTCCTTTTTTTCTTCTCTTATAAGCTTCCTGTAAGGGTGCATAATGAAAAAGTTCCCTAATGGTCTTTGGCACCTATGTTATTTGTATTTTGTTCTGTGTACTTGATTTTTAAGACTTCTGACATTGTGTTAAGATTGCACTAAGAAAACTTGACACAAAAGCAAGCAAACACCAAGCAGAGGGTTACTGAGATGGTGATAATGTTGTATGGAAGCTCTGACAGTTGCTGCTTGCCAAACAGCCACAACTGGTCACTGCAGTGAGTACATAACAACTCGGCCCAATTTGTATGTGCCAAAATGCTGAATTAGATACTGACCACAGTACAGTGAATATTATCAACCTGAGCAGCAGTGCACTAGGTGGCAGGCTTGTTTATGCATCAGATGAGATGTGATTGCAGCTTTTCTTGGGCTTGATTTCAGTTAAGAGGTCCAGTCAATCTGTGTGTTTGTGTACACATGGATACATACAGCAGAGGTTTCAAGGACCTTTCACTTGTTTGCTGTTACAGGAAGATCTTAATAGTTGTGTTGCAATGTGACTGCCTCTTCTGCATCTAAAAGGGAAATATTCTGCCTACTTGTACTTGCTCAAATTTACGTGGAGTAATGAGAAGCTGGGAGGTTTGATTACAATTAAAGATAATGGTGTCTTTCCCTCTGTAATGCTTTCTGCAGTTTCCTCTGATATATCTCAAGGATCAATGCTTGGTTCTCTTTATATGTAGGCTCTCTCTTATGAGAGAAAGTTGCTGTTTTACTGCCAAGTGCTTTTTCTTCAATTCTTGAGTTTACCATGAATCATTTTGCCCTCTGGAAGAAGGAGAATTGAAGATTCGGGTTTGTTAAAGAAATTGTATTGTGACTGAACCCAGTGGCTGTCCTGTGCTGTAGAACTCCTGTATGGTGTTACACAAGTCTGTCTTTTTGCTGTGTTACATAGTGCTGAGTATGGCATTCAACATGCTCACCCTTTTTTTCTGCTTCCGAAAGCTTCTTTGTGTTGTTGAGCTGATGCGTTACTCATGATTTGAAAATACTTTAAAATCTATTGCTTCTGACACTAATGCATGAATAATTAAATGTGCATGGCCCTTGTTAGAGTATCATGATATGACAAATTTTTGTCGAGCTAACTTGGCTATATGATTTCATATATATAGTAGTATAATGTCTTAGTGTGCTTACTGATGGGTATTGCTGTGATGATTTTATCCATGGAAAAGAGCTAGCTCTTAGAACAGAATGCCTTGTTCAGACTTCAGGAAGATTTCCAAAGTACAAAGATGATGGTTGTTGTAAAAAGTTATGCACAGCTATACCTCTTGTTCATGGGCTTAAATGATAGACTTGGCATGAAAGGTTATCTGTGCCATTTAGTACCTGATAGGTCTCTGTTGTATCTGCAGTCTCAGCTGCACTTGGATTCACTGCATTCACTGAGAAATGAGTCTTGAGTCACTGCTTCCAGGATGCTGCATGTGAAGTACAGTAATGCCAATGGGCAGTCCTTTGCTTCTGCTTGGTTGGAATTGGAGAAAGCATGGCTGGCTGTTGTCTCCAAAACAATGTTTGATAAAAGGAAATGAATCTTATATGAGATACAAAATGAGCAAAGCACACTTGTGCTTCAGATGGACAAAATGACTTCTTTTTCAATAGCTTTAGCTTTGAATTGACACTTCTTAAACTTTATTTCCCACAGAAACTTATTCAGCAATGTATACGTCTAGGTTCCATGGAGGTGATGAAACCCTAGTTATCTCTTCCTATTTGTTCTTGCATGCTTAGCATTTCAATTCATTTTGTTTTCCCTTGTGTTGCTCAAGTAGGAAGATACTATCATCTGCTGAGGATTGAGATTTCTGTAGTCCTATGAGGCAGCATTAGCAGTTCAAGTTATTGCATGCTTAGAAGTCCTTCTAGGTTTTGACTGCCTGCAGATTGGTTCAGCACTCAGCTCATTCTCCTCTAAGGCAGAAACTGGGAATAATAGAAGCCTGCATTTATAAAGGTGCAAGCTGAAGATTGGGTACACCCAGAAGCTATTCAAGCTAGTCTTCTATGCATCTTAACTTGTATTTTTATTCTACATGACTGCATCACTACTTTATCTCCCCACCAGAAGTTTCTCAGATGGGTTTAAATTTAAAGTAGAGATTGCCTGTGATGCAACAGCTCCTGCTTCTTATTTCTTTGAGCATGTAAGTGTAGATAAGAATAAAACAACTGAAACCATGGGTGCTTTTATGTGAAGAGAACACTTGTCTGTGGAAAACTGTCATATAATTTCAGAACTCATGTACTTTGTACACAGAGTTAATATGCATCTGTCTGAAGTAGATAAGCTTTGCTGTCCTAGCCCTGGTGATTATCTTAAGAAAGCCTCTTGTGTCCTGTATGGAAGGGCTGAATAGCATACGTGCAAGGAACTTGATATGCTACTTAAGCACAGTTCAGCTGCATTTCAAAAGCTGCAAGTTGACAAGAAGGACCTGCTACAAATTGTTTGGAAGAACAGCTGTCTGCTGTGAAAGGGGGGGAGACCAAGATGCTGCACCTTGTGCTGAGACTATGGCACTGTAGCTGAGGATGGCAAACCTTGTCCCTGTGATGTTGGGAGATGATGATGAGACTTCCTGGATCCTCCTGAGATGCAGTGTGGTGGCTGGGCTGGCAGTCTGGAGCTCAATGTGACCTTGCTATAAGACAAGAGCTTAGGCAGAAAAACCGTTTTCCATTCCTAGTGGTTCTAATTTTTGCATTGTTAAAAACCTTAAGCTGAAACTTTTAGTAAGATGAAAAATGAATACCCCAGAGTTGAAAACCATATAAAACAAATACTGCATTTCTCTGTATAGTTACACTCTATCTGTTTCAAATTATTACAGTTTATATCTTTAATAGAAAGTATTCCCAGCAATTCTGCTGTGACTGTTAACTTTTTCTTTGTGGCAAAGGCTACTCAAAACTTGGATTAAATGAATGGTTTTGCTTTTTAGATTAGCACAGTGGTTCTGGTTTAAAAACCTCAAGTGCTGATGACTAGTTGTAATTTCTGATATAGAGCACATAGGCTGCTTTTAAGACCTTTCTGTAAACCATTCCATTAGAAATACATGTTGATTTTGCTTAGACAAAAGGTATTAAAAAAGGATCTGTGCAGATCAGTATTCCAGAATGCTCAAGAAGTATGAGCAGTATCTTTAAAACCTACAGGAAAATAATCAACACTATGTAGTAGCTCACTCACCCCAAAGAGTAGATATCATTACATTGGAGTAAGACCTGCCATTTTTATTTTATTTTATTTTTTGTTCTGTTTCATTTTATTTTTTACAGACAGGCTGGTGGACAGGAGAACAACTTCAGATAAGAATGTGGAGCTACATTCTGCTCCACAGAAAAGTCCTCCTGAGGATCCATTTGGTTCTGTTCCTTTCATTTCTCACCCAGGCAAGTGACGTCTGTAACATTGCTACCTCGTATGTGTGTACATATATATACACACACAAATATATATGTATATATGTTGAACATGTGTGTCCAGTTAAATGACCAAAGATTAAAGTCTTGGGCTGCCTCATGATGGTTTTTCTTGTCTACTACCTCCAAAATAAAAATATCTCTCCATCTAATTCCTGGTACTTGGACAGTGTGCAGACTGTAGTCTTAACAGTGCAGATATGTTGGACCAGTGCAGTGTGAATCACTAGCATACAACTAGAAATGCTGCTGCTGAAAGGAGATAAGTGACTAAGAACAGATTTCACATCCGCCCTCCAGTCTACTTCTAACTTACACTGTTTCTTTAGTTCAGTTCTTCAGCCAAGTTAAAAATGTGTATTCCTGGTGTATTGAATTGTATAGTTTTTGGAGCAAATCGATTCAAAACAAATATTTTGTCATATCTAAATATGAAAGGAGAAGGATTCGTGTTTTAGCTTTGACTATTTTTTTTATTTTACCTTAGAAGTAAAAATAACGTTTGTGACCACTGACTATGAATGTGAATCTGTTATTTTGCAACTTAATCTTTTAATGTTTTCCTGATCAGCACTTTATTTATAATTTTGACAACCTGAGGCAATGTTAAAATCTGTGAGAATTGATGGTAAAAATGTCAGTTGCTTATGGATCTTACACACATCCCTACAAGTATTTGTTTGGGGGAAAAATGTGCTTTAATATGCCTTCTGTTAACTGTTCTTATCTCAGTTCAAAAGCTTGAAGTGCCTTAAAATAAATTGCCTTAGAGTCAACCGAGATTAACATCCATGTTTACTTTTGCTTTCACCTTGAATTCCTAAAGATGGCTTGCAGGTATTAATACTCACAAGGGCTCTGGTGCTATACACAGTGAAGAGACAACAGGGTAGCACTTCTTACATTCTAGAAGACAGTTGATTGTAAAACCATGTTTCTGTATCTGTGTCCTCTGTTCTTGTGAGAAAGACTGGAATGAATTCCCTTAGATATGTTACTCTGTTCTTAGTCTGTCTTTTGATTCTGCTTGCTTGGTTAAAGGTAAGGCTGTTTTCTGTAGTTCTGTTCTTGTAGTTTAATAGTTCAATACAACGTGAAGGCAATTCTTAAGTGAATAAGTATTTGCTATCCCAATAGTTGCCAGTTTGGAAACATTTACTCTTTAGTTTTCATGGAAGAGGTGTTATAGGTGAGCCTAAGTTTCCATGCAAAGTAAACAGTAGTTACCTTTAATCTGAAGCAGTAACTGTCAGATGCTTATTCTTCTGCATTTTTATAACCATGTGTGTAAGGATCACTTTTATTTGTTTCCATATCTTGGCCTATGAAATTTATTTTCTCATTTCTGCTTTTAAGATCGTTACATCATAGGTTAGACTTCACCGAACGGCTCTGCTATATTATGTAGGTTTACCATGGTTAATCTTTAAAACTGTACAAAGGTTTGGTTGTGGATCGAAACTGACACTTCATTGCATTAAAAAAAAAAAAAAAAGACAAAGAAGCCCCCAAAACTTGTTCAGTAGGTGTTTTCTACCTAGTTAAAATTGGAATTTAATCAAGCATGTGTATTTGCTTGATTTCAAGGAAGGTGTTTGAATTCAGTGTTAACAGTGAGTTACATTTAACTCATGAATGCTTACACCTGAAAGTATCTTCAAGAATCTAAATTGTTTTCCCCCACTGAATTGTTCTTGGAAATGTCCTCTTATTCTTACCATTGCTGTGCAATGTTATTTTTCTGGCGTGTTTCTTATGATTATAAAAGCTTTTAGACATGTATACCTTATTCAAGGAATAAGTGTGAAGGCATCTGAATAAAGTAGAGCATGGTTAATGTTTCCAGCAGTTCCAGTATTTGGGTATGTTGTGGCAGTAGCCAAGCTCTACACAGTCATTTGCTCTATCGCTGTCCCTGTGAGATGAGGGAGAGAATTGGGGGTGGTGGCGAAACAAAAACCAAAAAAAAAAAAAAAAAAAAAAAAAAAAAGCCAACAAAATAGAACTTTCAAATTGAGGTGAAAACTATTTACTAAGACAGAAAAGAAAGAACAATAATAATTATGTTAAGAATATAACATGTATTTACAAAACAAATAATGCACGTTCAGTTGCTCACCACCTGCTGACTGATGCCTAGCCAGTCCCAAGTAGAGGCAGG
>NW_024884475.1:44939129-44942056 GCF_019232065.1 Centrocercus urophasianus | reverse complement strand
CTTCCCAGCCGACTCCCCTCTGTTTTATAGGGTTTTTTTCACAGGATGTTATGGCATGAAATATCCCTTTGGCCTGTGTAGCTCAGAGCTGTCCTGGTTCTGTCCCCTCCCAGCAACTTGTGCCCCCCAGCCCCTCGCTGACCGAACAGTATGAGAAGATGAAAAATTGAAATGTCCTTGGCTCTATACAGCACTGTTCAGCAGCAGCTAGAAACACTGGTGTGTCATCAACATTATTTTTCTCTCAGAGTCAAAACATAGCAACCTACCAGACACTGAAGGAAAAAAAAATATCAACTCTGCTTCAGCTGAAACCAGGACGTGTGATGTTTTCCTCCATCCCTTGAGTAGCAGAGGTAAGTGCTGGGAGGAATCTGAAAACCCATCTGATCAACACCTGTTTGACAGTCTGTTTGACAGCCTGTAAGAGGCTGGTGCCATCAGAAGAATTTTGTTTTCTTTGGCCCTGGAGTGGTTTATCGAGCACAGTGCCTGCTGGTTACAGATTTGGTCCATCTTAAAGAGGGGAAAGGATTCTAGCCCATGTGTTGACAGGGCTTGTTGAGAGGGCTTTAAACTAGATTTGGAGGGGAAAAGGGGTGAAATCAGACTTGCTAGATATGAGCCTAGGGGCAGCATGCCAGGATTGCTGTAAAGCAATTCTAAAATGTCAGAAACAAGTGAGGTCGAAGGCTGGCTTGGCTGAACAGGGATCTTATGTGGGTTCCAGAGCTTTGGTGAAAAAGAAAACATATGGCTGTTGGAAGCAAGATGAAGTGACATGAGAAGGCTACAGGGATGTTCCTCATTTTTGTAGAGAGAATATTTGTGCAGCCAAAGCTCAGCTAGAGTTGAAGCTGTGGGAGACAATAAAAAGTTTTCCTAAATATGTTAACAGTAGAAGGAGGATCAGAGAGAATGTGGTTTGTTGCCTGATGAGAGCAATTATCTTACAAATGTGGACATAGATGAAGCAGAGATGTTTAGTGCATTCTTTGCCTCTGTCTTCAACACTCATGATGGACTTTGGGGCCTCAGGTGCCCTGAGTTAGAGGACTGTGACTGCAATGATGGTCAACTCCCAGACAACCCTAAACTTGTGCAAGATTTGCTGCTCCACTTGGGTGCACAGGAGTCCGTGGGACCTGATAGAATTCATCTCAGGGTGCTCAGAGAGTTGGTTGATGTTATCATGAGACTTCTCTAAATTAATTTTTTACCCATCTTGGGAATCTGGAGAGATCTGAGTTGACTGGAAGCTAGCAAATGTTGTTCCAGTTTTCAAGAAGGGTAAGAAACATGACCCTGATAATTACAGACCTGTCAGTCTTGCTTCAGTGCCTGGTAAACTTATAGAGAAAATTATGCTAGAAGTTACTGAAAAAGACCTGAAAGGCAATGCTGTCATTGGCTACAGCCAGTACATATTAATGAGGTGAAGGTCCTGTTTAGCTGATTTAATCTCCTTTTATGACAAGGTCACCCATGTAGTTGACCATGGGAAGCCAGTTAATGTAATCTTTACTGAAATCCGAAAAGCTTTTGACACTATTTCTCACAGTACAAAATGTCTAGCATATGACTAGACAAAAACATAATTGATGGGTGTGCAGTTGGCTGATAGGTCAGGTTCAAAGGGTTATTATAAATAGGGTTACATCAAGCTCGCCAGAGCTCTGTTTTAGAGCTGGTTCTCTCTAATGTTGTCATAAATTAGTTGGATGTAGAACTAGAAGGCGTTTTGAGCAAGGTCACTGATAGTGCTAAATTGGGAAGGGCTGTTTTGTGTGATCCTATGCGGAGACTCAGTGATCCTTAAGGTTCCCTTCCGACTCAGGATACTCTATGATTCTGTATTGCCTTATTCAACTGTCCTAGCTGAAACTTGGATGTAGTGTGAGACTGCCTTCATCTTAATTTCCTTATTGTATCTGTCTGCATTGCAAACAAGGAGTATATTATCACTGCTCAGCCAGATCTGACTGTTGACTTCTTGAACCGTGGTGAAATGTTCATGTTATTAATACAGATTACTTAAAATTAAGAGCAGAATGAAAATTTGATGTTACTAAACAGTAAGACTTCCTATTGAAGTGTTCTATTGCATTAACAGGCTTTGGACTGGAATTATGGTCTGTGTCTGCTTTTTTGCTGTTGTGTGACTTGAGTCTTGGGTTCGTAACTGCTAATACGTGTGGGCTGCAGCAGGATAGAGTTACCTGGAGGTTTTTTCTCGTTTTGGAAGTTTACATGTTATTTGAAAGCACAGCATGACTAAATAATTCTATTATCTGATAGAAGATACTTGCAAAGAAACCAAAGATCTTGTATTATCTTTTTTTGACATAACACTTAACATAAGATGCTAAAAGTCCAGCAAAGTAAGTGCAATCAGGTATGTATTCACATGTTTGGGAAGGATATGAAGAGGCTGAAACTGGCAGTAGATGTTCCTGAATTGTGTGTTGAAAGAAACCCAAACATGAGCATTTAATAGGGTTGTTGTACAGTCTTCCAGATCTGTTTAATCTGACAGTTCAAATCAGTTCATATCAGTTTTTGTGTTTGATTAAAATAGTGATTTTTACTGTATAAACTTCCCTTGGCTATGGCTTTCAGGCATTGGTACTACTTGCTGACTGCAGGTTCAGGGTATTTCTATGCGTCATCTTTAGACTTTTCTCAACAGGACTTGTAAAGTAACTTGAGATTATTCATGCTTCACAAGAACAAATGGCATGTGCAGCTGTGCCAGTGATGTGCTTTAATGCTTTCTAGCTTTTTTTTTCTAATCATATCTTAGAGCAATCATGGTTGCTTTTTTTTCTTTATATACTTCAACATGCAGACTGCAAATATTGGAAAGAATTTCTAAGCAATAGATGCTAGGCAGAAGTGATTTTTTTTTTTTTTTTTTTTTTTTTTTA
>NW_024884475.1:44850001-44939029 GCF_019232065.1 Centrocercus urophasianus | reverse complement strand
TTTTTTTTTTTTTTTTTTTTTTTTTTTTCTTGAAAATAAAAGTGGTAAGCAGTGCAAATCCATTACAATATTCAGCAGCTGCTGCTCTGGCTGTTGTCAAAGAAATAGTGCAGATTTAGTTGCAGTGTGCTGGTAATCCTTGGGCCTGACATGTGGCAAATTGCTCTGAAATGATGGCGGCAGTATGTTACCAATTCCAAGAAAGCTGAAAGCCCTTACGCCCTACCCTTTGGTCACCCCCGCAATACCCTCCGATGATGAACTAGCAGAAGGCGTGCAATTACTGACGTTGTTAGGAGGAATTCATCCTCTTATAATCGGATGTCTAGAAAAAGAACATCAGAACAGAAAATTTCCTTGAAGACTGGGATCTTCTTATATGATTAAAGATGTTCCACCTGGCTCGCATTTGAGTGAAGAACAATCGTCTCCTACAAGATGCAAACCTGATTAGAAGTGTGCTAATCTGAACAGTACATTACAAACAGATGTTACTCCACATTTTTCAGCTTTTTAATAAACGTTTATCTGAACAGTCTATGCAGCAGTTTAGTTTGAGAAGATTGCATGAAATCAACATGATGGAATGCTTCAATTTTGAAATCTATTTGACCAGAGCATTAAATTGTCATTAACTGAGAAATTTTTCCCTTTTGGGGCATTAAGTTTCTATTTGTAATGCTTTTGGTATTCAGTTTATTAACTTCTTTAGAAGTGAAAGATGTGAATTGTAGCTTGAAAGGCTGAAAGACATTGCTGTCATAGGTTTAAAGCCAGCGGCTGCATGGAAGAGATTTTTGCTCCTTCTGTTTGGTTTTGACACAGGTCTGCTGTGATTTTCTCCATTACTCCATCGTTGTGAGTAAACTGGAGATATTGCAATGAAAAAGCACATGCAGAACCAGTTTCTTCCATGAATTCAGTCTATGTCAGCCTGCAAAGTATGTAAAAGTAATATTAAACATAAGCCTGCTTGGAGCAGATGGCTCTGATTGTTTGTAACACCTCGGCACGGTCTGAAGAATAAAGCAAGACATTTGCTGTTTCTGGAAAAAAACAAAAATAGGGAGGAGGGGCAATCAGGTTGGGGCAATCAGATCACCAGTCTTGAAATACTTGAAATGAATAGCACTTTCTCAAAAAGTACATAGGAGAATGAGGTGTGGCCTTGAGTGTCATTTGATGTGGTTGCTTGCTTTCTTGTTGGGATTGTGCATGTAGAGTTGTATATGTCCTGAAAGTTTAATAATGTTGTTCTGGAGATTGCAGTTAGATTTCAGAAGAAAGTTCAGGATGCTGATATCTAGATTCCCTAACAGCTATACTGCCTGTAGTCTTTAGGTGATTGATTTCCAAAGTCGCTTGTGGCACGTTTTCAACCAGAGTATCAGCTGGAGGTGTGCCTCTGATGTACTAGAGTGGATTGTATACTGATACCAGTGCATAAAAATATGGCTTGGGAGGCTGATCTCAGTGTCTGACTGTGCTTTGTCGGGTCTTGCTTTGTGTCTGTCCTGTCCTGCCTGAAGAGGTCTGCTGAGAGACATCTTCATTATGTGACTTCAGTTACTTGTGCAGTGTATGTGAACTGTTGATATGGTCCCCTTTTTCTTGCTGGTGTCCTTTGCACTGTGTTTTCCACTGAGTATAACTGTGGCAGCAATTAACAAATAATATTTAAATCCTTTTGTTAAGATATATTTTAGTTTGCTTCTTGTTCAAAAAGCCTTTCACACCTTGAGAACATGGAAATTGTATGGAAGTATAACACTGTCCATATCCATGTGAGTTTACACTCAAACACAAAAAAGGTTGTAGGTTATTTTTGTTGTGTGTGTTGCTACAATCTAACCTAGAAATATTTTGGTTTTTTCCCCCTCCTTTTAAATCTAATTACATTTATGTTAACATCAGTGTTTCAGTAAATACTGCGAACAGCAGGATTTGGAAGATATGGGGGTTTATAATGCAACGTGAAGACTATACCTTAGGGAAATCTAAAGCAAGCAGCCAAATCCAGTTTCTAATTTAGTGGTAAAGCAAATATGTAGTATTTAAAATCACAGTAGATAAGAAGCAATCTGACACCAGAAGCAAACAAGAAACAGCTCAAAGCCCTAATCACCTGATGTTTTCAGTCATTTTGGTCATCTTGGTTTTAAATCTATACATAAAATTCATACAAATCCATTACCGCAGAACTCCTGTTGGAAGTTTGGATATAAATACAAACTAGCAAAATGGCTGATGAATATGGAAGCCAGAGAGTTTAAAAAAAAAAAAAAAGAATGGAGAGGGGGAAAAAAAAAAGAAAGACATTTGTCTTCTAAAACTTAACATTCCAGTTGAAATCTAAGCATAGAAAGAGAGAATGGCTTGGCTCTCTGCTGAAAGTGATATGCTTATTTCTTTGTGGAAGAAGATACAACCTGAAATGAAATTGCTTGTTGTTTTAGAAGAACAGGAGATCCGGATCTTGATTGTGGTTTTGGTTGGTTTTTTTTTTTTTTTTGAGGAAGAAGGAAATGTATGCATTCATCATGGAGGTTGCTGGCCCTGCCTGCAGCAGGGGGAGTTGGAGATTCATGATGCTTGAGGTTCCTTCCAACCCAGGCCATTCTGTGATTGTTGCTATACTAGTGGCACTATACAAGTGCATGTACTGTCTACTGTTGCCATCTGTTTGTGCTGACAAAGTTTTTGCAGCTCCCAGTATTCCCAAGCCAACCACTTCACAAAAGAGAAGAAAAAAACATTTATTTGAAACTTATTTCAACTTGATTTTTTTTTTTTTTGCTTAAATTACTGCACTAGAAGTTAGAAGGGACTGAATGTGGAGCTTCAGTATCACTACCGAAAGATGTGCTCAAAGCATATATTTGAAACACCAAACAAGTATTGCCTAAAAAAAAATAAACCAAAAACAAACAAACAAAACAACAACAACAAAAAAAAAAACCAACAACAAAAAAAAAACACCCCACAACACTGTAAAAGCTCCCCGTGTTGCTTTCACAACACGAGCTCTGTTGGGAGAAGCTGTCACAGCTGACACAGAGGGCCGGTACGTGGGGTGCCTCTTCAGATGCACCAATGGCCATGGCCATCTAGTTCAATTCTCAGTGAAGAGTTCAAGTTATGCTTTTTATTAGTGATTTAGTGGAGAAGTATTTGAAATTCAGACACATTGTAAACACATTTGTCCTTTCTTCTTTGTTTCCATACTGTTATTTTCACTGATTGCCTTGCTGTTTTCCCAGAGGTACTGTTGTCTTGTCCATTTCTCTTTGGATGCCTTGAAACATAATACTGAGTGAGGAGAAACACCAACAAAATCCATTCTTGTGGATGTTGGTAGGCTCTAGGAAGGAGCGGATACACGGAGGGTAGGACAGAGATGATCTCATGCAATCTTCCCTACAGTTGGGATGTGTACGTGGTTATTCTCACCCAGCTGCTGTTATTCATAGGCCTTACAGAGAACTAATCATCGTGGAGACAGACATTAAGTAGGATTGTCTAGAGTAATGAATGCTTGAGAAAGGAAAAGCTGAGAACTGACAGCTTCGTGCACTTGTTCCCCATGTGAAACTGTACTGAGTGTGTCAGTGTTGTCCCAGGTATCTGCTTGGTATTAGGTGTTGGCCTTGGAGAACCTCTACAGAAGGCAGCTCATCTTTCCCTAGAGAGGAGTGGCTGGCTGGTGCATATATTCGTATTGGATTTGGAAAGGTTCTGTGCTTGAGGAGTTAAGCTAGAAGTTCTGACTACTAACTCCTTTCATTAGCATTTGAAAACTTAGATCTGGTTTTTAGTTATTTTCCCTCCGTATTTATGGAATATAAATTTGCTTTGATTGCTCTTATGTGTGGCTATTGTCAGTAAGTGTTGATTTTAGCAATGTATTAAAATTGTTTTTCTTTTCTTTTTATTTTGGACTTGCAGATTCCCCTGGAAAACAATTGGAGAACTCAGCCAGCAGTCAAGGAAACAACTTAGGGACCCCAAACAGAGCTGGAAGACTGAGTCATGCTTTTAAAGATCCCCGGCCAGGAAGGAAGACTGCAGAGGGACAAGTGACAAAAGGTTGTGATGAGTCAGAGAGTGATTTTGAATCAGATCCTCCCTCTCCTAAGAGTAGCGAGGAGGAAGAAGAACAAGAGGATGAGGAGGTCTTGCAAGGTGAGAATGGAGACTTCAATGATGACAATGATACGGAACCAGAGAATTTAGGCCACCGCCCTCTGCTCATGGACTCTGAGGAAGAGTTGGAAGAAGAGGAGGAGGAGAAGCAAAGTTCTGATTCTGAATCTGATCGTACCAAACAAAAATTTGTGGAAGGGCTCCCAAGCAGTAGATTCAGAAATGTTATGGGCAGCAGTGAAGTTAAAGAACCCAGCTTAATGCAAACACCTGAGGTGCCAACTACTGTTGTCAAAGTGAGCCCTGGCCAAGAATTTGATGTGTTTGGGGCAGTGCCCTTTTTTTCTCTTCAGCCTCAGCCAAGAGAGAAGGGCAACCAGGATGTCTCTTCTCAGACTGCATTTCCCAGCCTGAGCCAAGAGCAGGATGACTTTGATGTTTTCACCAAAGCTCCGTTCAGCAAAAAGGTGTCTCAGCAAGATGACCAGGTGGTGGGAAACAAAACACAGCTCTCACCCACTTCGCCACGGAGCGTTGATGTTTTTGGTTGCACCCCATTTCAGCCCTCTCTACTCCCCAAGATGAGTGGGAGTAAAGAGGACCTGTTTGGGTTGGTTCCTTTTGAAGAGATTGCTGGGAGTCAGCAGCAGCAGAAGGTAAAGCAACAGCGCAACCTGCAGAAGCTTTCATCCCGTCAGAGGCGCATGAAGCAGGAGGTCCCAAAGAACAATGGGAAGCGTCACCATGGCACCCCAACAACCACAAAGAAGACTTTGAAACCCAACTACCGCACCCCCGAGAGAGCCCGCAGGCACAAGAAAGCGGGCCGCAGGGACTCGCAGAGCAGCAACGAGTTCCTGACCATCTCTGACTCCAAAGAGAACATCAGTGTTTCACTGACGGACAGCAAAGACCGAACCAACCCTTTGCAGACAGATGAGAGTCTGCTGGATCCCTTTGGAGCCAAACCCTTCCACCCACCGGAATTGATGCGGCATCCTCAGCATCAGGGGTTTGGTGACAGCCGTGGGGATCATGGTGCAGTGGTAGTGGCTAGCAGGCCTCGGCAGAGCTCCTTGCTGGGACCGGTGCATGCTGGTGATGGGCTGAAAACAGATGATTTTGGTGCAGTCCCCTTTACAGAACTGGTTGTACAGAGTGCACAGAGTCAGCAGCAACAGGCACTAGAGTTGGATCCCTTTGGAGCAGCTCCATTTCCTTCGAAACAGTAAATGCTTCCAGCGGGGTCCCTCCTTCCACCTCTCTGAGTTGCTTAGTAGTGAGTTCAATGAGCAGAATCATTTCTCTCTGACAGGGAGCTGGGCTGTACAGTTTATTCAAGTTAAAGAAGGCACGGCTGGCTTGCACGATGGAATGCAAAAGAAAGCAATTTTAAATTTTCTTTTGAGAGAAATTGAAAACTTTTGTTATGAAAGATGGCTCCCAGAACATAAAGAGAAATGGGACATGAATTGGTGTCTGTTGCTGACTTTTGGACCTGGAAAATGTCATCCTGCACTTTTGCATCACCTTTTCAGCACTTGGCAATGTGCTGAAATGGAGGGAAGGGAAACAGGCAGAGATAACATGAAAAAGGTTTCCAAACTTATAGTTAGGCTGAAGGAACTGTGGTTCTTCTTTGTCTCAGTTGCACTAGACCTAAGAACCTAAACATACTAATATCCAGACTTATATGCTGGGAATAGTCAAGTCTTCACTTCCTAGATGAAAACTACCTTTGTTAATCATAAAATAATGAAGCCAGGTCATCAAGGAGCTGCAGCCCAGAATTTCAAAGCATTGCTGTGGCTTTGTACCTGGTAGACATCTATGCAGCTGCAGAGCTGAAAGGCAGATTATTTTTTGTGTGTGTGCCTAAATCTTCAATTTTATTTTTTACAGTAAGTGCCATTAATGTAAAATAGCAAACTGGAAGTCTAGAGTTAAAATGCAGATGCAGAGAACATAACAGTTTGTGAAATGGAATCTGAATGTAGAGGAGTAAACCAGCAGGGATGTAGCCAGTGTTTGCAGCACTTTGAAGACTACTCAGCACACTGGGGGAGAGGCTGGTGAGAAGGACATCTGGCATGGGTGGAGCATTTCAGATGACTTGTACAGTTGACTGAAATGCACCATTGGTTTTATCTGATTACAAATTGGGGGTTGTGTCTGAAGATGCATTTTCTTTTCCTCTTGGATTTGTACCACAAAGAAAATGTGTGTTGTGTCCAAACTCATGTTGTTTTATAAAACGATAATTTTATGAAATGACTGTAACCTAACATTTTCAACTTCTGATGGACCTGTTTCTGTATGTAAGTGTGTTGTGTTTGTTTTTTTTTTTTTTTTTTATGAAAGTTTTGCTAAATGCACTGAGCTTTGAAGAAACTTCTCTGGACCCGGCTTGGTTTCACAAGCAGTAGCAGCAAGTAGTCTGCAGAATGCTGTTCTGTGCTGCAGCAGTAAGCTGCATTTCACACCGCAACGCCTTACCAGCAGGATTGCTGTCCTGCCACACAGTACCTCTAAGACATCGGGTGCACAGACATGGCTGAAAGCTTGGAGCTTGCAGTGCCAGTAGTGATGGGAAGGCAACGCGAACCGGCTCGTTGGAGAGATGCGGTTACCGTGTGTCGATGGTGACACCATGTGCTTTGTAACTCCACTGCTTCACGACTCGAGCCGAGCCATGTACACTGGCTGCAGAGTGAGTGTACATCAGAGTGGTCCACTTTGCTTTGTTTCTATGGCAATCCTAAGGAAGTGGAAGGAGGCAGCTCCTCTGCTTGTCTTAGCTTTACGTCCTGCTCCACTGAATGTTGAAGAGCATTCCATGTTTATAAAAAGAGACCGCAAGAATTCATGGCTGATTGCTCCTGCCCTCCTCTCCTCACAGGATGTGAAGTGAAATATTGAGGGTTGTGCATTTTTTCTTCAAATTCTACTGCTGTTTAATGAGTTGTTTTGAAATTGGTGAGGGTAGGAAGTAGATCCCTTGAAATATTTGTTGAAAATGGCATGTTAAAGACAAATTCTTTTTCTCCTTTCAGAGCTGGTTTTGATAAAATGCTGCCTCCCTGGTCCTGGATTTTGAACTCATTCATATGTATCTGTACACTTGCAGTTATCTTCCCTTTTTTTTTTTTTCTTTCCTCTGACAAGGTGAAAAAGAAACTACAGCTCTGCTTGTTTAAGAATGACTTTTTCAGGCTTAGAAGTTAAGCTTTTAGGAGTATGTGAGTAGAAGTGTTTCAACTCTATTTGCACAGGAGTTTCTTAGGCTTTATTACTACTGTTCTCACCAGTTTTTGTTTTTTTTTTTTTTGTGCCAAAGGCTGTAAGAAGCGCACGCCGAGTCTGTAGCATTTTCTGATACTCAGGTTAACTGCGATTTTGTTTCTATGTGCGTGCTTATTAGCTGCCTTCCTGCAGTTTCCTTCTGAACTGTCACTATTCCGGCCTAAAGACAGCTGTTGGAACAGAATATTATGAAAAATGGGACAGATGGGTGGAAACAAAACAAGAATAAAGCAACAAGCAACTGACCCGCAGTCTTAAATACGGCCGGTCATCATTGGCACCATGCAGTTACTGCTTTCCCTGCTGGAAGAACAGCTTGAGGGTTGGCATGGCTGTTAGGTGCTTAGTGTGGGCTTCAATTAAGGTAAATTACAAGAAGAAAGAATCGCATTTGATTTCTGTCTGATGACCTTGAAGTTTCAGGTTGAAGAGCGCAGCAGAATTTCTTTGTGTGGTGCATTTTTTACTACTTTATTTTTTTGACAGAGGGCTCACACATGGTTTTATTACAGTACAGGGAAGCTGAAGTTGGATTGCGTACAATAACTGATAGGAGAGATGAAAGCAAACCTTAAATCCAAGTTACTCTGAAACTGGCATTGTGCCTCCGGCTGCCTCCGAGTTACAGCCCATGATACTTGCTTTCTTGTGGCCTTAATAAGCCTTGATCTTTGTACTTACATTTATGAAACTACTTTTTGCATACATGCAGTTTTTATGTTTCTTGAGTTAAAATGATTTTTTTCTCTCGTCTGAGATAAGTATGCTTCACTGCATCAACTTTGTGGTCTATTAAGTTTGCAGCCTGGGTTTAAGCTCCAACTATGGTTCAGCAGAGGCAAAGCATGGTACTGCTGGGGAACTTAGTATCCTTTTGCCTTTATTCAGCATGTAGATATCTCTACCTGTGTGCTTGTCGTTCCTGGAGTGTATTGCGACCTTACCTGAAATCCTGGAAAGACCATGTGCACTTAGACTTGTACCATATGTCTGTGAAGATGATGATCACAAGGTAAGGAATTCACACTTCCCTTTCACCAGGAAATAGCAACAGGTTTTTAACAGTTCTTTCAGTCTGCTGAATGACTGAACCATAGACCTGTCAGAATCGGCTGCTTTGGGCAGTTTTTGTCAAAGGTACTAAGAAGCCCTTCATAGTTATGGTCACTGAAAGGAAGATAAGAGGGTGAGTTTCTCTGCAGACTCTCAATAGCCGTGAGATGTGCGGAATTGCTTTTGCTGACTTGTGTCACGTGGGACCTGCGAAAACCAACTTTCAAGGAAATAATTTTTAATCATTCTGGTTGTCCCAGTTAATAAAACTAAGTACTGTGAAAATAAGTTGGTATATTTGCTACTGTGAGAATAAGAGTTTATCTGGAGTTTTTTATACTATATAGTGTATTTTTATATATGAGAAATATATATAAAATATACACATGCTCGCACACATCGCACTGTGTTTTTAGTAACATTGCAGCCACAATCATTCTGATGAAACTAGGAAGAGTGAATAAGGGAAACCTGCAAGAGAAAAAAGTGCAAGGGGTGGCTGCTGAGTTACTTTTCTACAGCGCTTCTTTTCAAAGAAAAATTGAGGAAGTGGTGTGTATAGCTGAGTTTGTGACTAAGGCATCACCTAATATTAAAGAGCATAAAATCTATTTTAAAATTGCTGGCATTCAGCTTTTAAGTGCACTTTCCTGAACTACACTTCCATTTCTTGTTAGACTTCAAGTTTCTAAGCTTTTTTGTGTACCACTAAACAGAGTTTTGTGAAACTGATGTATGTCATAAATATTGCAGTTGTTAAATAAATAAACATGATAACAGTCACTTTGCAGATGTCCTTAAACATGGCATTATTAAGTACTCTCATTTAGGCTGTAAGCTATTCTATAAACAGTGTTGCTTCTCCTAGTTGCTTTTTGTGGCTGTAGGTTCCTGTTGATGTTTTTTAATGATGGTTACATCAGCAGCCCACTATTGCCATCTCGGTTCAACTTGTTGATAATATATTAAGAATGTCCTTAGGTTCATTATTACTCCTTTAAGCCTTCCTGCTTTCAAAATGCTTTTGAAAGGACACACTCGGATTCGTAGCTGCTAACTGAAGCTTTATCCCTTTTCAGGGGCCATAACTTTAATTTTCATTGCTAACTCCAGACTTAGTTCTGCACTTAATCTTACAGACATGTTTTTCACTTGATTTGACTCACTCTACCAACTACTAGCCAGAGCAGCTTTTTGGTAACTGCTTCTACTGGTTTATTTCATATCTAAGCTGAAGAAAACCAACACTGTAGGAAGACTAGGAGCAGCAACAGAACATAGGTATGAAGTTGTAGCTCATTCATGGTTGTTCTGTCTTCTGCTTGTTACCCATTTCAAACATTGTGTGAAGCAATTCATGTGTCATCTGAGTATTCTGTTAAAAGTGTTACAAGTAAACATCCAATGAACCAAAATTTATTTACAGGCTCAGTATTTACAGAAAAGGCCATCATGCAGTTTAATAAATTTTGTCAGGATAATAAAAATGTACAACTTAACAATCTTCTCTTATCCAGTGAAAACTGCTACAGTAGTAAGTTTGGAAAAAAAAAATTAGCAAATTGTAAAATAAGTATGTTTTCAGTACACAGTCACAGATTTCTCAAATGTTATTATTCACTTGTGTATTCACAATGTAACACTGAAAACAAGCTTTAACAATTGCAGGATCCTTGTCACACTTTAGCAGCAGTCATTAGTGCACTTCAAATTTGCTTTACTGTCAAGTTTAAAAAAAAAAAATAATCAGTGTTTATACTGGAAGGCTCAGAAGACTGGGATTTGAACTTCAAATGCATTTAGTTCTTTCCAATAACTGTTTCTGGAGCTGGGAAGAAAAAAATCACTTAAGCTCAGTGAGGATTTGGTGACAGCATTGCTCTCCAGCGTACCAGCAGAAGAGGAAGGGTCCTGCCTCCTCCATGCCTGGTACAAGGTAAATGCTTGTCAGTAAATGACTATCACTGTTCCCTTGGCACGTTCCCTGTGTAGAAGGCTGAGGGGAGCTGGGAATGTTTTGCCCAGGACAGAGGCAACTTCGGTGGGACCAAACAGCACCCTGCCAGCCTCTAGGCTGGCACCCACTGAGCTTCACGCTGAGCACCAGGTATCTAACAACCTGCATAGCTCCTGTCTCTTTAGTGTTGGCATTAAACCAAGACATGGTTTAACTGCAGACTATAAAAACCCAAGGTTGTCTTTACTGCAGAAAGCAAATAGCAATAAATCGCTTCAGCTAATGAAGTGTTGGAAGTACAGCACGAGTCATTAAAAGGCCAAAGTTCAGTGGCTTGAAGTCATAGCAGTCTTACTACTCTGGGCTTGTTAATTACACCTACTAAAAGAACACGTAACTTACAAAAAAAAATCCTTTGCACTTCTACTAATTCCAGGGTAACAGCAAGTGTAAGACTATTCCTGAAACATTTCAGAACACTTCAGAAGCACCAGAGTGGTGCAGAGAGATTTGCTGAAGTAATGGCACCACCTATACTTGAGGACACAGTTTAAGATTTGAAATCAAGATAGATATGGTAGATAACATCCATCTCCCAGAAAAAGGGAAACAACTAGAAAAGTACTATACTCCACTGAATTTGACATTACACATTACTGTCCTGATGTTGAAGTGTACACACATCACTTAGACAATGATTCTGAAGGATGCAGCACCCTGTACCAATGCAGTTTAGAGCCAAGACCAGCCACTCAGTTAACCAGAGTTCTAAAAGCACACTACTCCTGGGAGTGTGTCCTTTTGTTCTGTACTGCAACAAAACCTGAAGACATGGCATATGGGCCTGCTAGCTTAGCAGTGGTATGCAATTCTGTTGTTTGTATTTACGAAGCAGGAAAATAATGCAGTGCTCCAAATGCTTAGTTCTACAGCCCACCTTTTTGTTGTCCCACTCTAAGAAAGACCTGCTTTGTACTTGATTGCAGAGCAGGAAATGATGAGAAGGAAATGAATCTCAGATCTCAGAGAGAATGGCCTCAAGTCGTGCCAGGGGAGATTCAGGTTGGATGTTAGGAAATACTTCTTCTCTGAGACAGTGGTCAGGTGCTGGAATGGGCTGCCCAGGGAGGTGGTGGAGTCACTGACCCTGGAGGTGTTCAGGAGATGTTCAGATGTTGAGATATTGAGATCCAGGCAATGCTACTTTTTCCCCCAGCATTCCTGTTAACGTATCATCTCAGTGAGTAGGGTAACAGTCCAGAAGTTGGAAAGGAACTGCCTCAGTGCTTACTTTCATGGTTCTGCATATTTGTAAGGTTCAGACTCCTGTAGTCAGAAGTTTCATTGCAGTGCCTCTGAAAGGCAGTTGAGGAAAGAAAAATTGTCAGTTATTACGCATAGGAAACATTAACTCTTACCTAACTGCCCCAGATCCCATGCATATTAGACTAAAAAAAAACTGACAAAAACGTTAGGAAAAAGCTACATATAAACAAATGTTGATAAGTGCTTGCAACTGTTGTCAGACAGAGCTGTTAGGGACCTAGCAGTGATTTGTCCAGCCTGCTCTAAAACCCTGCTTGAGGGCACTGCAGACTCACATAACGCAGCAGCAGCCTGCCTGCTATCAAAGTAGCTGTTTGCTTATTCACAAGGAAACATTACACTAGTAAGCGTTTTCTCTGGGGGAGCTAATTAAATTAATGGAACCAACTAATGGAACATTGTGACATGTTGAAAACAAGATTACTTAACTCTCTACTTGTTAAAATCTCATGTTCCCACAAGCACAAAGGCTATACCTTCACTCACAAGTCCACGCTATGCTCAGGACAGGGCTTGCTGTGTCGGTACTGCATGATGTACACTGCAGACTGGTGCCACCAGTACAACATCACTACTGCAAGGATGTGCCATATTTGGTGACTAGAGCCGAGGTAGTTGAGCTGTCCTGTGGGGAACAAAAACAGGAAGCAGTTGTTAAATCTGCATTAACTCATGAAAGGCAAGCAGCAGGCAGTCTATTCCCAAGCTCAGTCACGTGTTCAGCTGGCTGGGAGACAGTTAAGTTCTTTACTGAAGAACAACAAAAGTCACCTGACTTCTTCTGACTGAAGTGCACATCAAGTTTGAGTTCTTTTGGTGCCAATGCACGCTAAGTAGAACATAATCAACTGTACTCTCATCAAAAATTCAGGACTCGCAGCAAAGACTGTGACACTGCAGGAAGCTCAACTGCAGAAAAACACAACAGAATTTCATACCTGGAAAGTATCTTTCTGGAACTTTGGAAATATAGAAGAGAAATGCTACAGCAGCAATGAAATACATGACAACCACACGTGGAGCAAACTCCTGCAAAAGAAAAGGAAGCTTTCTTACTCTGCTCTAAGGTAAAAAATATTTTAAAATAATAATTTCAAAGTACATTTAAAAGAAAACAAAAGGTGTGACAAAATGGAATATTATTTTGCTGCTCACATTATCTATTGAATAGAACAGAATCCAATTGAGAAACAAATGCCAAAACTTGGAAAAAGTCTGAATGGAAGGCCACAGGAATATTACAGATTAGACTGTAAGTAACCAAACTAGCTGCTGGAAAGCAACCCACTCACTTGACCAGTTTTTTTGTTTGTTTGTTTTCAATAACAGAACGTTTTATTGCTGAAAGCAGAGCATTTTCTCTGAAGTGTGGAAGCAAAATGAGTATCACATCTACCATTCTGCTCTATCAGGACAAACTAATTGACTAACTGGAAAAAGCAGGGGCAGCAATGATTGCTTGCCTACTTGACTTTTACAAAGTGAGTGTTTCAGTACCTTGTCTGAAGACTGCATTTATTACCAATGCTGCTCTTCCAAATTCAGCAGTAGCTCTGGACCAGGCTAAATCAGCATCCTAGAAGACAGTCCTCCTGAAGTGCCAATCTTAAGAACTTTCACAGGCAGTCACTTGCTATGAAAGCAAAGGTTTTTTTCAGTTCTGTTAGAGCCCTGGCTAATGGCTGTGATTCCTGGGGGAATGTTTTAAACCTTGGGGCACATTCACCTTCTTTAACAGTGCTGTACTTCCTGTTTTTCAGAGCTGAGTAACCTTTACCATAGTGGTAAAGCAAGAGAGGGAAATTAGTTTGGTAACTTAACAGTGATATTAAACAAATAATGCGTGAGAGACAGAAGGCTGTGTAGGCAAATGTCGATTTTGCCACCAACCCAAGGCACAGAAGAGGAAGAACTTCCCACCCATGTCTCCTGGTTCACCTCACCTCTGCAACCTGTGCATCCTGACTGACTGCTTCCCACTTGCCTGCTGACTCAGCTCTCTGCTCCTGCTCCTTGCCCTGAGGTGTGCAAGGGTGCGTCCGACCTGCACACACTGCTCTGCCCCTCAGGCAAGCACAACGTCGTGGTCATGTTTGCATCCAGGTGGGTCTTCTCACAGTTCAACTTTAAATCACTGAAACAGACTTCATCTATTCAACCTGTTGATTGGCTTTCCATAAATCTGAGCGTTCCAAAGGAATCCTGTGCTTTAAGAAATCGTCACTAGCTCTACTTCTCCCTCATTTCCAAAATGAGACCGAGGGAAGATGCTAAGTGCAAAGCAAAAGTAAATCTTATTTCCGTGTTATTGTCTTTTACCTGTACAATAGCTGCACCAATGCCACCGTTGAGTGAAACCCAGTGGATAGTAGGAATAATGCCGTATCCAGACACTGAGCAAAAGATGATGGAGCGCAGCCTGCGCCACTGCTGTGTGAGGTAATTGGGATGAATCTGAACAAAAAATACTGCCAAGATCATTGCCAGCACAGTGATTAAGTACACCTGACGCCAGTACTGAGAAAAAAGAAACACAATTAAGTTTGTATGTTTGCTCATCTGAGGTAAACTCTGGGTAGAAAATCTACGTTACTAAACACAAAGATTCAAAATGTTCTCGTCCCTTCTGTGACCACAAATGACAGTGCTTGAATCAGGGTGTTCTTAGTAATCCAGTGAAGGGGAAGATGCTCTTACTTCACATCTATTTCACACGCTTCACCAAAACATGTATTAAACATAACTCTGTTATAACTACTTTAACTACCAGATCAATACTTTCCTGTACAGGGAGCACAGAAGTTATAAAAGTTTAGAATTCCAAAGCGATTTAAGCTTGTTTCTGCCCCATATAAATGCTGGGAGGAACATCCCATTATGGGCCTCATGCCTTTGACAAAGACAGGACCTGTAAAGTTTACACTGACTTTATAATGATTTAAATATTGTCTTGAGGCTTGTGCAATTGACAGCTTAAAAGGAATCTCTTAATCTTTTACTTCTGCAAGCAAGGTTCTGCACCTGTCCCCTGCCAAATGTGCCACCTGGACACCATGTGACAAAGCCCTTTCCCAACACGTGGAAACCATGGTGATGGGACCACAGAAACAAGTGACTCAGACTTACTTTACTACAATAAAATGCATAAAACACGCCTGATACGTAGCAGCCTAGGATACCAATGGAAATTCCTGCGTAATCTAATGCCATCCATCTTCGGCTGGTCTTCTCTGAGCGATGACAACAGAAGAGATGATATCCTACTGAGCAAAGCATACAGACCTACACAAATATATCAAAACAAGGACACATTAATTTCTTGGTAACAGACGGGGATTAATGGGGATTAAGCTTCAACTCTGAAGCTTAAGAGTCCAAAAGTAACCTGTTACATGTTCTACAGAACTACTTGGTGTAGACAATTATGATTTCTGCTTATAATCAGTGGAAACTAGCATAACCTCTTTTGCAGATGAAACACAAAACTCTGCAAGACTTGATAACCACAGGCTGCAGCTAAGGAAACGAGGGTACTGAGGGTACAAAAGTGTGCCAGTGCATACAGGAGCAGGGCTCCACCTGCCCAAGTATGACCAAGATGAATTCAGTATGGTCCAGCTACAACAAGCAGAAACCAAAGCTCAAATCCTTGAATACCAGCACTCTGCAGCTTTGCTGAGGGTACACAGAAGTGACTAACCTCTGACACGCAGTACACTGACTTGGCTTCTTGGCTGGCATCAATTTTTTTTCCCCCTGAGAAACAGAATCATAGAATATCTAGAGTTGAAGGGGATCCATAAACATCATTACATCCAACTCCTGGGTCCACATAGAACCACCAAAAGTCCAAACCCTATGTCTGAAAGCATTGTTCAGGTGCTTCTTGAACTCTGACAGTTGTGCAAAATGCACAAGAACCCCAAGTCCAGCTGTATAATAACATCAAAGAATCATCCAGGTTGGAAAAGACCTCTAAGGTCATCTAGTTCAGCCATTAGCCCTATCCCACCTTATCAGTTGCTCAGTATCACAGCTCCACATATCTTGACCACCACCAGGGATGCTGACTCTACCACGTTGCAGTGCCAATGCCTCACCACTGTTTCTGAGAAGAAAGGTTTCCCAGTATCCAACCTGAACCCCTCCAAGTGCAACTTGAGGCCATTACGTCCTGTGCTACTGCTGTTATGTAGAAGGGGCCGATCCCCTACCTCATTACAGCAACCTCCTTTCATGCAGCTGCAGAGAGCAGTGAGGTCTCCCCTAAGCCTCCTCTTCCCACACTAAACTATACCAGCACCTCATCTTGTTAATATTCGTGCAGCTGGCCTCACCCCATTAATCCACAGCTGGTTTTTGTGCTCGAGCTGGTGATCAAGCCATCGCCATCCGCGGGCACAGCGCTGGACACAATGCCCAGCAGAAACCAGAACACAAAGCCTCGGCCTGCCCAGCCGGCGTTCTGCAGCCTCTCCTATGCCAGCCATGCTTCGTTCTTATAAGAAACGGTTCAAAATCAGCTCGGCCCGCGAGCCCATCCGCCGCACGGCGCACAGCACGGCGCCCCACCTGGAAGCAGAAGAGGCAGACGGCGCAGATGACGAAGTCCTCGCGGGCGGCGCGAGCGGCGGGCAGCACGACGGTCAGGTCGCGGATTCCCAGCGTGAAGAAAAGCAGGAAGCCCAGCAGGTGGCTCCAGATGTTGACGCTCTCGTTGGAGAGGATAAAGAGGCTGCGGGGAGACGCGGCGGGGCTGAGCGGGGCTCCGAGGCCCCGACCCGGCCCCGGGGACGGCCGTACCTGCGGAGACAGAGGCGCGAGGGCAGGTAGGCGCGGTAGCCGTCGGTGATGTAGGGGTTGTCCCTCAGGAAGACGGGGATCTGCTCGTAGGTGTACAGACGGATGCCGCGCGGCAGCAGCACGGGCCAGTACTGGTAGCCGCCCAGCTCGATGTAGTGCGCGCTGCGCAGCAGCTTCTGCTGCATCCTGCCCGCCCCGCATCGGCACGCGGCCCTCCGACCCCGCCACGGCACCGCGCAAAGCCCGGCCGGCCCGGCTCGCGCACACCACGTTGCGGCGCTTTGCAACGGGTGGCTGGCGCGGGGAGATGACGTCAGAGCAAGGCGGAGTGTCCTGAGGTGTGCGGTGCTGCCGTCTGCTGGCCGGCGTCGGTCAGCGTCAGGCAGTTGCGCTTCGAAGGGAGAGAGCTATCTCCCTTCTAAGACGAGCCAGTCCTTTCAGAAGGATCGGAACGTGGCAGACCTGTACGCAAAACGGGCCCAAAAGAGGCAATACAAAGTTTTAAAGTGCTGAGAGCCCTCGGCTTGCTGGAATTGTGCTGGCTCCGTGCAACAAAGAACTCGGCTTAGTTCATCATGCAGCATCAGCTGGATACTTCTCCGCATGCCTGGCTCTGTTTCTGAGGTTGAAGACAAGAGTCCTGAATGGGGATCCTTGCTCATCATACACCCTTCCCTTCTGTGGCCTATGAATGTCTCCCATCTCACAGAATCACAGAATGGCCGAGGTTGGAAGGGAATTCAAGGATCATGAATCTCCAACCCCCTGCCACAGGCAGGGCCACCAACCTCCCCATTTGCTTCTAGACCAGGCTGCCCAGGGCCCCATCCAACCTGGCCTTGAACATCTCCAGGGACGGGGCATCCACAACAATCTGATTTAAACAAAACATAGAAGTGCCTTACCAGGATTCTATGGTGGGAATGGAATGTTTCCCATGGCAGAGAGATCCCCGCGGTAAGTAGAAGATGCAGGATGATGGGCATTTGAAACCTGAGAGTGATGATAAGGACCAGGTGTTCCATCCTAGAAGTAGCAATACAACCATTTTGATACATAACCCCTCAAGCTGCACGTCACACTGTTTGGTCACACGAATTAAGAAGCTCATTCCTCTTTAGCTTGTCTTCCTTTCCATATGGCTTCTTTCTTTTGGGCTTTTCTCTAGCTTGCTATTAGCTAAATTATTAATCCTACATTATTTTTAAAAAAAAAGAAAAAAAGAAAAAAGAAAAAAGAAAAACACCCAGAGAAAGTACATTCTGAAAGAAGATCCCTAAGCATAGTTTTGGCTGGAGGAGAGCAACCAAGATAGTACAGACAGCTATGTGCAGGATGGAGCACAGGATATCCCTTCATAGTCACATTGGGTACCAAGGAAGTATGGTGTAATACAACACCTTGCAGGGACACAGTGCTAGGAGCTGGGCTTGCCTGCACTCAGGAGGTAGCTCGGTGAGTCTCACATGTAATGGGGTCACAGAGGGACAAGAGAATCCAAACACAGTTTCCTGGAAACAAAATCTTGGGAAACCACAAAGGAGTTATTTTCAGCTTGGTTGGAAGGGAAGTAATTCATCCAGCACTAGATGTTTCTGTTCTGTGCTGGAAGAATTGTTCCACTTCCATCTGACCTACATCAGCTGTGCTAAAAATAGGAAAGCACCCTGTTTTGGTCAACAAATGCACTTGGAAGCTGAAACATCTAAACTAATGGGACCCTGCTAATGAGAATGACCGCTAGACACCAGTAATCTTTACTAACCAGTATCCCCTTCCTTCTTCTCTTTTGAATGCCTAGAGAATAAAGGAGACTGTATTTATGCACACACATGCATTTAAAAGAATAAGGATATAGCTGCCACATTACTTTGGGTGAGAGAACCTTGACGATGCTGAGAGGCGGCTGCTGTTGTAGGACTGAGCAGGAAAAGCAGGCAGCATCCTCCCCAGCTCCTGCTGATAAAGGAGATCCATTGTTCACTTGAGTTGTGAAATCAGTGTATTCACTTTCGTCAGGCCAAATGCAGCTTAGAAAGTTGCTACCAGGTTAAAAGTGTAATGTAGTTTTAATTGTCCATTGGATCGTTAGCTCATGGAGAACATTATACCTGGGAAAGAAAACAAAAACATAACAACAACAACAAAAAAAAACACCAAAAAACAAAACAAACTGTTTTCAAGCTTTGTGCAATTTAAGTTAGACCCCGAGTGCTTCAAAGAATTCAATCAGAAGGAATCAGAGCTAACAGAACTTTCTTTTTCTTTCTTTTTCTTTCTTTTTTTCTTTTTTTCTTTTTTTTTTTTTAAGTAGCTTTAATTGGCTCTGAAGTTTAAGCTTCGAAGCTTTGATAGAAGAAATGTTACAGCTTCAGTTAATAGGGAATATTGAGAAACAATTAGGGCAGCTTTAAATTAATTACTTTGACTATTTATTTTGAGCTTATTGAACAATTGTGTTATATGTGTAAGAGATTGAAATTAGCCATCTGGGCAAGATAGCTTTGACCTAAATTGACCTTTTTGGGTAAATACCTAGCTTGCCCTAATTCCTATGCTGTAGCCCTACTTCTACTGGCAGACAAGCTTTATTGGGAGTGACAATAAACGTCCATGAGAAGTTCCATGCTTCTCTGCTGAAACTCAGATCACCTGTGTGAGCTTCTAAAGAGAAACCTGAGGAAATCACAAATGGCGGAAGCTGTTTCTCTGTTTCTGTTATTCTGTCTCTGTATTTTTGTTAATATTTTCAAGCTAGAAGAGGAAGTTTAGATTGTAAGGAAGAAATTTTTTACAGTGAGGGTGATGAGGCACTGGCAAAGTTTGCCCAGAGAGATGATGGAAACCCCATCCCTGGAGAGATTCAGGGTCAGGCCAGAGGGGCTCTGATCACCCCACCTAGCTGCGAGTGTCCCCGTTTATTGCAGAGGAGTTGGGCTAGGTGTCCTTTAAGGGCCCCTTCCAACTCAAACGATCACGTGGTTCGACGATTACAGTTTTGTCAGAAGAGTTTGTGGATATCTTTGGTTGGACTTTGCTTCCAAGTCATTTCCTCCCTGCTTTTCTCTGAAAAGAGCAGTGCAGAACGAGGCAGATGTTCGGTGCAAGTAGCTCCGGAAAAATCAGGTACCGCTTTGCGAGGTGTTTCGTGGCTCATCCTGCAGGTGTCACTCTGGCACTGTGCTATCAGTAGAACATCTGCATTCCATCCTGGTGGGAAGGCGTTTGCTGTACTCGCCAGCTCAATTAGCTGCCTCTTCATTGACTTCCTAATTAGCAAATAACCGGTACAGCGACTTGGGTTCTCATCCCGCAGACCCCTATTAGTGTAAGATCAGTGCTAGAACAGGATAGAAAGTGTGACTTGCTCTCGGATTCCGTTCTTAAATACTTAGCACGATATCCCCCAAGTGTGAGTTGTGGGGACCTGGCTCTTTGTAAATTTGTTGTGAGCAAACAAGTGGGAGGCGGCCTGAGGCTGCTTTTCCCACTGTTGGAATCTGCTCCCGTGGGAGAGCCCGTCTTGCTCTGAGCTCTTCGGAGCAGACAGTTCAGTGCCTGCGAATGAGATCTGTCATTAGGCTGACCTTAGCTGAGGAAATGCATTTGGGAGCGCTGGCGGAAGGTATCGAGTATCTTCCTTTGCATAACACTCGCAGCCTGGAGACTTTGTCACCGCTGTGTCAGTGCATAGCCGCCTTCTTATCTGCCTGTGTATAAATACATTCATCTTTTCCCTGGGGGTGGCAGGAGGTACGTCTTGTCCCAAAGCCTGTGTATGAGCGTGCATTTCAGTGCAAAGCCTGTGAATAAAATATAGGCACTGGTTTAT
This sequence comes from Centrocercus urophasianus, assembly GCF_019232065.1. Taxonomy (NCBI): domain Eukaryota; kingdom Metazoa; phylum Chordata; class Aves; order Galliformes; family Phasianidae; genus Centrocercus; species Centrocercus urophasianus. Next base: position 44,918,612 of record NW_024884475.1, on the reverse strand, counting down.
GATCATAGCCGTCATGCATTTATCCATGTGCATAAAGCACTTTTAGTTCTGAATGTATGTGCAAAGAAGGCTTGCAAATGGCTACGGGCAGAATGCATTTACCGACTGCTACACTGGGAGATAAAGTTATTTAAAGCCTCTTGTTATCTAAACCAGATATATCCTCCCATATCTTTTCTTGGGAGTAGCCAAAGTATCCGTCAAATTAACTATTTCCTGTTGGTATGTGGTGTAGCTACACATGGGAAAATAAGGTTTACAGCTTTGTGAAGTCTTTAAAAGAGTGGGGGAAAAAAATAAATACTCAGATAACCCTAATCCACACACTGCCTTCAGGAGAGAGCATTAGGAATGCAAGTACCTTTGTATGCATGATAACTACAGTGATCTCCCTGCTGAGATAGCTTGCTTTCCAGGCCCTTCCTCTGTGGAGTTGCATCTTTCTCCTTTGTATTTCATCTGCAGGGTTTGAACAGTAAAGTTCTCTGTGGTCTCCTATACCACTCTTCTCAGCACAGAACTGGAGCAGCTTCCAGCGCTGCCTGAAACAGAACGCCTGACATCTGTCGTGGGGGCTCGGGCTCTCTTTTCCTCTCCCCATGGAGAGATGCATGTGCAGTGTGTGCAGTGAAGTGACTTGCTTTGGTAGGGCTCTTCCTTTTTTTTGTTTTTTTTTTTTTTCTTTTTTTTTTTTTTTTTTTTTTTTTTGGCATTTCTGTTTTCTGATTCAATCCCTTTGGCTTTCAGTTCCAGCTTCTGAATCTCAGCATCTGTCAGTGGTGCGATAAATTCTCTTTGGTGATAAGAGAACAGCTGCCAATAGCGAGAGCAAGAATGGCATTTGGGCTTTTTCCTGCCGTGTGAGAGCTTGCAGTCAGCAAAAATGCACTGTGCACACAATGGAAGAAGGCACCTCTTCTGCCCAGCCTACCGTTATTTCCCTCCAATGTAGCAGCATCTTTTCCATCCATGTTAAGCAGGCACATATGAACAATTGTGCAGCATAATGGTGTCCCAAGTCTAAAGGACTGGAATTAATTGACAAATGGCTTTTTCTTTTTTTTCTTTTTTTTCTTTTTTTTCTTTTTTTTTCCCCTTCTTTCTGTGTAGGTTCTGAAGGCAAGGGGACAACAAAGGAGTTCATTTATGTATTTATTTTAGGGAATGAGGAGATGTTTATGGAAAGGAAGAAGGTGTGGAAAGTTTCTGAATAATGTGGATTGTTTGTTACCTAGTGCAGTAACTTGTTCTTAATGAAACTGGCAGAGTGGTAGTGAGGAAAGAACTCCTTTCTGTGGAGTCCTAAATTTTAGAGGCATTTTTGGGTTTTGTATTGCTATTGGTTTTGGGTTGTTTTGTTTTTTTTCAGGTTTAAAAGTCTATCTAACTCCTACTTGCCCATAAAGTTTTGTTAAAGTTGGAATTTATGCCATGACAGAAGGCATTTACAGATGAAATATTTTGACTACGGAGGTTTTGTTTCAATCTGTCGTGAATGTAGCCGAGTTATTTACAAGGACGAAACTCCAGAACTCGAGAACTTTGGTCAGTGTGGTAGTTTCATTCCTGGACAACTGTGTGGGTTTCTGACTCAAGTAAAGTAACAACGGAGTCATTGCCATGAAAGCCTCAGTCTCACCTCACCTGGCCAGAGCCTTCATGCAATTTTTTCTAGAGGGAAACCACGTTACTAAGACACAGTTACAAGGCAGAGTGGCTTTTCTGTCAGGTAGTCCTCCATCTGTGTTTGACACAGTTGTGCTTTATAGAATTGTCTGAGCTGGAGGGGAATTCCGAAGGTCCTCTAGTCCAACTCTACCCTGGCTTCTCATGAGACCATGAAGGAGGAGACAGACTTGATTTTTTATTATGTTTTGAGCTGTGCAGGCACTCAAGATGCTTTCTTGGTGTCAGTGGGCGTAAGGTGCTTGTTCCAACACTTGTAAATCCGTTCTGTTGCCTAATGACTTCTGGAAGTAGTTGAGTGTTGTAGATGTGACAGGAGGCTTGTTCTCATTCAGTTCTGTTAAGGATTTGTATGTGTAAAGCTATTTGACCTTTATCAAAATCAGCTCCAAACTTTTCATGTGCTCTTAGTTTGATCTGTGAAGAGCCATTTTAATCCTCAGTAAGGCCTGGATACTTCACATTTGGGATCATCTCACTCTACTTCCTTTAGATGGAGCAATTTTTAGTTCCCAGCCAGGAATAGAAGTGACTTTGGTCTGTCTGCAAGGGCTTATTCATTTTGTTCAGTTTTTGTGGTATGGAATATACCCGAATGCAGCTTCTCAGCTGAGACTGGGAGAGAGTTTTGAATCCGTATCAGTCAGTCTATCTGGGCAGGTAGACTGGTAGCCATAGTCAAACAGTTCAGTAATTGGTTGAAGGAAACATGGTTGCAGCTTTTGGTCTTGAACAGCTGTGAATAATAAGGCATCAGTACTCACAAGTTTTGCTGCCCTTTGTTGCAGTGGGAGGCAGGTTTGTTTGTTTGTTTGTTTATTTGTTTTTACAGCAGTTTTATGGCTGAATGTTGAGTGCAGTGCAGGCCAACCTTCATCAGGAATTCAAGGTGAAATGAAATACTGTCCTGCAAAAGGAAGTGAGTCACTCCGGAGCTGCAAAAGTTAAGTTGTTCTGTCTTGCTTTTTCCACAACTACCAATCTGAGAGTATGCAAATCATGATTTTTTCCTGCTTGTGCTGCTGAATGCCAAGATCTCTGCTAAGTGATGGTTGTATAGTCTGAGAATTTGAGAAGTAAAAAAAGAAGAAAGTTTTGCCCTGCCACCAAAAGTGTTTTGGACAGAATAATTTGGGAAATGGGAAGGAAATTAATTTCCCATTTTGCTGACTGTCTTGCGTGCATTGTTGCCTACCTGCCAGGACAGTGTTTTCCTATTGTTAATTAGCTGGTCTTATGCAATTTTGTTTTTTCTTCAGTTATCTTGATGACTAAAATTGGAATCTCCTGAAAGCAATAGTCCAAAAAATATGCAATTAATGTTCTCCTTCTCATACTCGTTTTCTGCCTGGCTAATTTAAGTTAAGAGTTTTTAGTGCAAATATATATAGAGGAGATAACTTATCCGGAAACTTGGGAGGTCAGTGGAAAAAGAAGGACTGCGTAAAGAAGCAAAATATTTAAATTGTTGTTAATATTTATTTCTGAGTGTGTTTTGTTTGTCTGCTTGTTAGGCAAGTAGGTGCCCAGTCCCATTTGCATGTGAAGCTGAAAGCTCTTGAGTGCATCTTTTCAGCAATTACTTGGACTAAAAGATCTTTGCAGAGAAAGAGATTGGTTCCCTGCTTTCCACTCTCTTGTCTGTTATACAACCTATTCCAGAAGTGGTTGCAGAATGCTTGAATTTGACCAATGTTTGGAATTCTGTTACACTTCTGCCATAAGGAGTTTAAATTCTTCTACTCTCACTCAAAGTTTATCTTTATTCCCTGTCATCTTTTCCTACAGTCTGCAGAACTGACGGATGCCTTCTGACGATCTTCCCTGCCTTTCTCTGAGCACTGGGAGATAGAAAACTTTCTGCTGCACAACAGACATATCACTGAAGTCACTGTTTTGTTAGCTTCTGCTGTGTCATTAGGAAGTGATCTTGCAAACATTTGAAGTATGCCTCTTCCCTTTCCAGCATCTTTTGATTCTCATAGGCATGCTGAGTGATAGGAGTGAGTTATGAAAGCTTACAGCTCACCCACTGCTCTGTGCTGCTGGGGGGGGCATTTTGAGTGGTAATTGGAGTGAAGCATGAATATTATGGAGTGACAGAAAGTGAGTAGAGCTCCACAGCTCGTTCGCTTGTCCTACAGCCATGAATCACAGAGAACACTGGGTTGGATGTTATGGGCATTTCTGGCAAGTGAGCATCTTTTTTCACCCCCCCCCCCAGTCAGCCTCGCAAGGAGCTGAACAGCCACAGATGCTTTCTCCTAACTGGAGCTGGAAGTTTGAAGGGCAGCTGAATTTGCTAATGTTCGTGCTTTGATACGGAGTGTGAGAAATGTTGATGAGGCATGAGGCTGAACAGCTTGCTCTATTGCTGCTGTATCGGCTCTGCAGTGCTGACAGTAGTTAAAAAAATGGCTTTGGTACATAAGCTTAGTTAATATATAGAACTTGGAAGACAACTAGGAACAGCTATGGGCATTGGGCACAGTCTCTCTCTGTCTCTCTCTTTTTAAAATAGAGTCACTTTTCTGCCCAGAACTGCACTTCAATTTTCAATCATTTCAGTGTCATTAGGGAAGGCTGACGTTTTGGGAACGTGCATACAGTATGAATATGAATAACAGCATCCATGCAAGGGTATATGCAATGAGGTCAGGGTTATTTTCCTGGATATTGGCAATGGTGACATTTTTGTTTAAAGTATAAAGCATTCTGTTCTTTTTTTTTTTGCTGAATTTTTGGTCGAAAGCATATGCTCAGGTGATATCCTTTAAAACCAAAGGCCTGTTGAGTGGGCTGTGCTTTCTTGGGTCCTTAGGACATATCTGTGTGAACTTTCCTGAGGATACCACTGCTACAAGAAAGCCACTGCACAACTCTTGAGTTTGTTCTATCTATTCTGTACTTGATCATCTCTACATTGTGCTGAGAAGGGAGAGCGGTATCTCTCACAGTTAGAAACGCGGCTGCATGGGGCAGAAAAAGATCCAACATAACACCACTGCCTCTTTTGGTTTGAGGATGTGCTGTCCTCCTTGGATTTTTGCAGTCTAATCTGCATTCATTCAGTCCCATGCTCCTGAGCTATACTTCCATATCCAGGAGCTGTGTCAGTGGTTCAGATGCGAGTTCTTTTAGTTGCTTCCCAGATAGATGAGTGTGCTACTCCAACAGGGAATGTCCAAACTAAACAGCTGTGGTGTTCATCAGCACATGGAAATGTGCTGCTTCCAGCTGGCACGACAGGGAGTTGGAGGTTTAGCAACAAATACCCTGAGAGAAAAGGTCCCTGTTCATTGCAAGGGAGTTGGAACAAGATGATCTTTAAAGTTCCCTTCCAACTCTAAGGATTCTATGACTTCTACTGCACATTCATCTCTCTGTATCTGGGTCTTCTTGATTTTTGTGTCAGGGTTTGTGGGATAATTTTCTCTAATGATAGTTGCAGACACCTTAACTATTGACCAGGTGATAAGCTCTGTCCCTAAAATCAGCGATGGATCCTCCCCTAGTGGTCCCACTGACTTCAGTGCTTCAACAGGAGTGCTGGTTTTGGAGCTCACTGGTGAATGCTGAGATCCTTCTTACGGAGTACTGAAGTCTGTTTTTATACAATGCAGAGGATTAAATAGCAGAAGAGACAATGGTTTTCAGCTTTGTTTAGCCACATGCTATTATCCTTGTGTTCTTCAAGTTAAGGCAATGCATCAGTTTGTGGAAGCAGATGCCAAATACCCGCAGTATTGCTGAGAGAATATTTATCAGTATTTCCCCCTCCATTACATTAACTGCCTTCCACCTTCCCCCCTCCCCATGAGAGCTTCATTATCTCAGTGCAACTTCTGACATGAACAGATCAAACTTGATTCCCTTTTTCAATGTCAGTCTCTGGCTGTCAGTGGGAAGAGACCAACTGTGGTTGTATGAGTGCAAGTTTCTGGGCATGCCACGTGAGAGGGATTAGTGAGCTTCTCGCAGGCTGTGGAATACTTTTCTTGTGTTTTTGTTTTTTTTTTGTTTTGTTTTGTTTTGTTTTTTTGATGGACTAGTAAATTATTAGGATGTGGACTTTTCAGACAGGCTTGCCAGGTTTTCAGCAGTCTTCCCAGGCGGGCTGCCTGAAAAAGGTTTGGCACTGCATCACATGGAATGACCGATGATGTGTCATCTATTTTTAATGGGCAAAATGTTTTAATAAACACTCTCCCTCCTAAAACACTGGATTTTAACATAGGTTTTAGCCTTGAGCCATGTAGCTACCCAGCTGTGAATTTTATAAGGCAACAATCTCCACATCATTAGATGTTATGACTGATACTCCAGCTATTGTAAGTGTAACTATTTCAGTGCACTAAAAAAGTTTCAGATAACAGTTACACAATCTTCACAATCTTCTGCTTGGAAGATTTCCTCACCTTATATATCAAACTATTTTCTCAAGTTATGAAGATGGGCTTTTACTGTTTTCTGGAGAGCCACGTAGAATCATTGAATCATAGAATGGCCCGGGTTGGAAGGGAACTCAAGCTCTAACCCCTCCTGCTACCGGCAGGGCTGCCAACCTCCACATTTAATACTAGACCAGGCTGCCCAGGGCCTCATCCAACCGGGCCTTCAACATCTCCAGGGATGGGGCATCCACAGCCTCTCTGGGCAGGCTGTTCCAGCACCTCATCACTCTCATAGTAAAGAACTTCCCCCTGATATCCAACCAAAATACACAGCCACAGGTGTCTCCTTCTTCAGCTTCTGCTAACTTTTGTGCTGGACAGCTTTAATCACATAACCAGACAAATTAAAAAATGAAAATTATTTTCTTTCTACATAATTCCTGAATCATCAGTGAATCCAAATTCAGGTGAAACGTTCCCCAATGAGGTAAATTAGACCTTAGCTTGGTTTTCCATAGTTGTATTACAGAATAAGCCTGTAGTTTTGTTTTGGTTTGCATTCTGGGTAACAGCAGTTGCCTTGTTTTACTTGGAAATGTATGGAACCAAATCTAGGGATCAATGATAATCCGGTGACCCCTGTTTGTGCAGCCCAAGAACCTGCTCTATAATGACTTCCATGTGATGGTCGGTAACTCACGTATCCTTTCTGAGATCTGTTCTCCCCAGTTCAGACCTGCCACCAAGTTCAACATTTTGTCCCTCTCAATTATAACATACCTCTTATAAAAGCTTACTGGTCACTGGTACTACTGGTCACAGAGTCCTTAAATGCGAAAGCAAGTTGACAGAGGTGAGGTTCTGATTTGGCTTTTATTTTCTTGCATACTCTCTGAACTGTAACTAATTAATGAAGTGGATCTATGGCTACACTGAACAGTATAACTGTATGGTTTTTATAAACATCAGGTTATTCTTTTGATATCAGTAAAATGTACGTGCACTTTTAGCATGCACACCCTCTCCTCTCTTTTCCTGTCTCTTGTACTTGACCATTGGTGACAGAAAACCCACAGTCCTCAAGCACTGTGCTCTCTGAAGCTCTCATCGGGATCTGTGCAGCTTCATCATCTTGATTGTGAGCACACTGTAGGGCTGGGTTGAGTTCTGCCTGGCACAAAGAATTCTGCAAGCTCTCTCTCGTGAGACGATCCCATTTCTTGCTGCCAGCCAGGCTTCCCTCAGCCCCGTGTCACTGCTGTCTCCACTCCGCACGTGATGTTTGCAAGGAACAGGTAGTTAAACGGCAAATAAATCTGATTTCTTTCAGATGAAAACACAAGTCGGGTATGTCGCTGCTTGTTTTTGCTTTGACGACCGCATCTATTAGGCAGTGATTTCTGGCGCTTCCTCCTTGCTGCTGTCACCCCTCACAAACCCCATCACGGGGGCCTGATGAAGTTGTGCGTCCCTGCAGCAGGAGCCATTCCTGCCTTGGCGCAGCAAACTGCAGCACAGCACTGTGCAGCCTGTGCGTGGATCCAGTTAAGTCTTGAAAGACTTTGTGGGTTATGACATTCCCCTAAATGTGCTGAGCTTTCTTTAACCTTTCATAAAACATTGTGATCTTTATGGACTGTATCATATTGTGCAGTAATGTGCTTTATTGTCCACAGAATAAGCTTTTCTTAAAGATAATTGGAAAGCTGGAAATGGCTGCTATCGGATGATTTTTTTTTAATACATTATTTCTGAAATGGGCCTGGTGTAATAATGACCCTATCTGTTCAAGATTTAAGATTTGTCTTGGCAGAGAAAATTGATCCATTTCACCTTTGTCTAATGGAAATTTTTATCTGGGATTATCTGTTTATGTAAATGAATGTTCCTCTGAAAAGAGAACTTGAGGGGGCTGTAAATCTCAGTGACACTTTAGTTTCATGGGGGGAAAATTGGAAAGGATTCTAGTATTTATCTGCCTGAAATTGGTTATAAAAACAAAATTATCTTCATGTACCTCCTGCATCTGATGTTTCCTGGAATTTCATTACCTTTTTGAGTAATACGGCGTTACACTATATGCAGTATTCTCTGTGATTAGTCCCAGAATTGTTGGCGGGTTGCATCCTAGCATTATAATTATCGGGAAAAGGAGGCCTGTTTGGGGCAGTGGGATTCTGATTCTGTGTCCTAATGGGTACCAATTAGCACAGCCACATTATTCATAGAGCTCAGTGCGGAGCATTGGAAATACACCACATGATGATTTTCCTTAAGTGTGTGTGGTAGTTTGTTTTGGTGGGCGATTGTTTTTGTTGTTGTTGTTGTTTTTAAATAAACTGAGGAATGAATCTAATTACAGGGAAAAAAGACTTTGGCTAATCAGCTTGTGTTGGCTGTTTGCAGAGCAGGACAGTGAATGTAGCATTTGCACGAATATTTTGTACATCATCTTTAAGAGAAGTTTCACTTTTAAAGACACAGACAAGATTTCCTGCCAAGTTTTCCCTTGAAACCCAGATGATAAAGAACCAAATGGGCTGGATCCATGGTAGCAGCCATGCTGAAGAGCACAATTTTGGGTTGTGCTTGCTAGCAGTGAGTGTGTTTCTCTGACACAGCTGTTGCGAATGCTCCCTCTTTTCTAACGCTCATGGGACTGACAAATAACTGGGAGTGAATGAATTTTAAGCAGTGCTACACAAGAAGATGCAACTTTTCTGATCAATTTTTGAAGTTGAGCAAGATGAAAACCAAAAAAGTTTTCAACAGTGTAATGACACGATAGCATCAATTGCATGTGCCTGGAGGGAGCAGAAAAGCACGCACCAGACATAAGTATGTACTTAACTCAGGAAACTCATGTACATGAATGTATAAACTAGTGCCATGTACTTTAAAATCTAATATAAAGAGGCCTAATTTTTAGCTCTCATTGAGAGCTGCTGGTTGCACAGAACCCTTGACAATCAAATTGATCCTTTTGTCTTGCTTCCCAAGTAAAGGCAGGAGCTGACTTTGACACTCATCATCTGAGTTTTCCCAGGTTGATTTCAATGGGAATTTGGCTGAAGGCTTTGAAGAAGAAAAGGTTTCCCCTCTGCTGTTGAAAATTGTGGTTGTAGCTGATACTGTATTGAGATAGAGTGTGATGATTTCAACAGCAAATAGTAGTTTGAAGAAATCAAATCAGCATTTATCCACAGCTTTCACTCTCTGCTGCCTAGCAGATCTCTCTTGTATCTTGAGTGTCTTTGTGTTGGCTTATTTTATTTCCACAGAAGTTCAGGCAGGAATTTTCTCTCCCCAAGTTCTTTAGTTTTGTGACTTTCTGCTCTGTGTTTCAGGCAGTCTGCTAGAAATATACATTATTACCAGCTCATTAAATCCAGAATAAATGAAGTGGAAAATTACAGAACTCCATGGATTACAGTGCACCCAACTCAAAATAGAAATGTGTGATTAAAAACAAAATGGTCTGCATTTTAAAAATGCAGTAATAGTTTTGGGCCCAGCTGGCAAAATATCGCGAGATGTTTGTCAGGATTGAATGGATGTAAATTCAATCTCACTGAGGGTACTCAATGTGGCCCTCTCCAAGTGCAGGATTCTTCTGAGAGTGTATACTGAGGAATGGTGAAGGAAAAGATACATTTGTACTGGTGCCATAGAAGATAGTTGAAAACACTGGTCAGGTTGATGATTGGACTTGATGATCTTGAAGGTCTTTCCCAACATAAATAATTCCACGATTCTACAAATGAGCACATCATCTGGCAGTAAGACATTTCTAGGCAGAAGCCTCCAGTCTTGAGGACAATCTGGCTGGCAGCACAACTACTCAACATTAAATACTACCGTAGAGGTAAATTAACTCCTTGGTTAAGAAGAAGTTGTGCGTGTGTGAGTATATGCAAACGGAGAAAAGGCGTCTTTAATCTCCTCTCTTTGATTTGTCTCCAATGTTTTCGATAGACTTTCACTATAGCTTAAGGAGATCAGAACTGGTGAATTGTTTTTCTGTATCTTCTGCATCTCAGAATTGATAGTGAAAAAGAAAACAGGCAGTTAGGATTGGGGAAATGCAAAAAGACAGGTAGATATTTTGCAGCGTAGATGAAACTGAAGCTTGATTTCCCCGTGGCATTTCATTGGATCATTTAGGATCTGTAAAGCTCCCCAGATTTGCATAGATCATATCATTCCTCATAAGACACAGAAAAAGAGAACGTTTTACAATGTGTAGAATAAAGTACATTAAACACTAACATGAAAATGAAGGTTTTTGTTGAATTAAAAATTCAGAAGGATTTTTTGTTCTTTTTGTTCCACAACAAACATATGCCAGTCTTCAGCTGCTGTTGTGTTTTGTGTGTGAGCTGGAACTGGAGAAATATTTTTTTTCCAGCACAGAATAAACAGTATTGCAGATTTGGAATTGGAGCTTTCTTTACTTCAGCTGAATTTAATGTCTACCTGGCTGCTATAGCAAGACATGGTAAAACTGCATCTCTGTCTCTTTTCTGCAACCTCGAAGAGCTGTTACACACAATGAAGAAAGGAAGGGAAAAAAAAAAAAAGTGTACCATCTGTAGATGCAGATGGGAATCTGTGGACGGTGTACAAGTTGCAGTCACTGAGTGAGCAGAGATGCCCAAAATATGTCATCCAAATTGACCAATCAGGCTGGTAAAGGGAACATTAGCCTGTTTGGATGCACAGCCATGCAGGCCCACCCCAGCAACTGTGCGGCTCACGTGGGTGCTTATGGACTTTTCTTCCCCACTGCTGCTCAGCAGCCGGAAATCAGGGCCACTTCTGCCCTTCAGCTCCATGAAACGTCCAAAGACTAGTAAGTCTTGTTCTGGTTTTGTGGACTGTATTGTAAGAAATCTCTTCCCCTCCCCAATTCCCCCCCCCCCCCCTTTTTAAAAATTTCTTTATTTTCCTTTTATGGTACACTGCAAGATCTTTTACAGTATCTGTATGCTCTGAGGTATAGCTTGGTTATGACACGTTGTGCTATAATTAATTAATAGGTAGTTTGGTCTATCTGTGAATGGATGGTTTTGTTTTGTCAAGTAACAACTGGGTCTTCTTCAGTGACTTAGATTTCTTTTCTGTCCTGAAAGAGAACAAAACCTTGACAAGACTGCATTGTTGGGTAATTTAACTCTCAGGGAAAAGATACTGTTTTTTTCCTACTCTTGAAAAAAGGTTGATTTAGTTGGAGGATGTCAACATTCCTCTCCACAAAACAGGTGAACCTTGTGACTTTATTGAAGGTCAGGTAGCTTGTTTTGCCTCCATTTAAAAAGAAAAGAAAAGGAAAGATGAAGCAAGCAAGCAAACAAACAAACAAACAAAAATCCTCACCAAACTTAGTCTGCTTTTCACAGAAAGTTTTGATTTCTGTGCAGATTGTCCCAAGCACACGCTGCCCTGCCTTGGGAGATGGGAAGAGTGCAACATTGGGAAATGGTGGTTTTAGTGATACTTTCTTTCTATCATAACAATTTTGACTGGTGGTGAAGCGGTTACATTTGTTCTCTGCACATTAATGGGCCACGGAAATTGGGTTAGAGGAAGGAATAACCTTTGATGTACACATTCCCAATATGAGGAAAAAAAACCTCAGTGATTACTTAGATGTTGGTTCTCAGGTAGTAATTTTGCTTCCAGGATCTTATAAAACCTGAGCCATAGCATGGGAACTCCCCACAAGGCACAGAGCTATGCTGGCAAGAAGATTCACATCCATGCCTCAGTATATCTTTGGTGCTGATGTGGGATGTGAGACTCAGACACCCATGGCTGCTATTGAAACACCATTTGGATTTTCAGATCTCAGGTAACAGAAATCACAGCTCAGCTGCTCACACAGCAAGCCATGACTGTACTTAGGCACACTGCATTTGTTTGCCCAAGTGTCCAAAGCCAGTTTGCAATTCTGAGAGTGCAGTTGTGGCCATGGCAGATCAGCCTCGCCAGCATTTTCTCCGTTTGTGTTTCACGCCACTCATTCTTTTAAGTGTGCCTGGTGTTTTGTGAGCTGTAACACGTCTACGAGCCTGCTTATGCAGGGCTGCAGAGCAACAAGACTCCTTGTAATGCCTTTCAGCATTGCTCCATTTATATTAATTGTGTCACTAAAAATATTCCCTTTTACTTAGGGTAGCAAGTCTGCCTCACAAATCATCCAGATAAGAAGAACCATATCCACACTAGGCAACATTTTTAAAGCATAGATTTTTCCTCCAGTCGCTTTTAAATAACACCCACTCTTCTCTCCCTTGCAGAAATGAATACAGAAATCTGGTGCATGCTACTGGCTGGCTGCTGTGGTTCACTGCAGAAGTGACTGCATTTGTCTAGAAACAAAATGGTGAGTGCAGCCCGGAGTTGTTCAAAACTTTATCCTTAGGTACTGCAATAGCAGTGAAAGGAGAAATCTTGGTCCTGTTGTGCTCGACCAAATATGCCACGATGACAGTGTGTTTTGTTATGCGTGTGGGTTGTTTATTGCCTACTAACTGAAAACCCTGAAAATGCAAGGATAATGTGCAGCAGAGTGGTCAGGCAGCTTTAACCTCAGCTGGATGAAGCTTTATGCATCACTCAGTGGTTGTGAGCTGCAGGGAGGTGCCTTCTGGTTTGTTGTCAGTGCTGTCTGCCCAGCCTCCAGGTGAAGAAACAGAGGCAGAGGAGTCACAGTGAGAACCAGTTGCAGAGATGTGTGTGACCCCTGAAGCACTTAGTCCACAGCAACAGCTTTTTTGCTTTCCTGGAGCAGTCAGCGAAAGCTTGTGGAGCATTGCCAGTGCCAACTTGCTGCAGCAGGGTCTCAGCAGAGCTCTTCCCTCCCACCCTTCCTGCTCCTCCGCTACTTATTCTACTTTCCCTGACTGTGTGCTTTCCCTTTGCCTCCTCCCAGTCTCTCCTCCCCTTCCCCCCCATCCTCACCCAACAAAGTCTTAGGTTCTTCCTCCTTGTAATTTGTCGCTAATCAGCTGTCAGCGTTGGAGCAATGATGAGAGGTTCATCCCTTGCTGAGGGTAATGGCCTTAAAAGTCACAGAGTCAATGTCAATGGGATCGCTCCAATTCAATCAGAGACCTGAATGAGAAATGGCCCCCGCTGACATTAGCACTCATTTTGAGCCCAAGCATCTGGGCCCTAGTAAATAACCATCAGTGGGTGGGTCCGGGGGACAGGTCATTAGCCCCACGAAAAATAAATATCGTTTCCCTTGATGGCTGCGAGTAATTTAGCTCAGACGAGGAAATTTCACCCTAGATTAAGTATGATGAGCCAATATCAGTCAGAGGAGGCCAAACAGTGAGAGCTTGATGAGATAGAGGGAAATTTATATGCAGCTGGCTGAATGCAAGATGAGCTTAAAGAAATGATGTACTCTTCCACTTTTCACCGTGTGCAATGCTAAGCACCATGTCTCATCCACAAACACCCCTTCCTGGCACTGCTGAGCCCCCAGGCTGTGGGCACACACTTGTGCACAGCATGGCCCATCCACCACCATCTCACCCCCACTGGCCCAGCTCTACCTCCCTAAAGCTGTGGCTGGAGGCTGGAGGCTGTCCTCCAGCTACGCCCGGAGCACAGATCAGCATGATGCAGTGTCCAGCTTGGTGACAGACTCTTCAGGGAGAACCCAAGTGTGGCTGGGACATGACAGGACGGACACAGGGAACTACAGCCCCAGGAAAAAACTGAAGCAGACAGAAATGAAATGGAAATGGTGTGGATAAGTAGGTTATTTTAAAAGACAAATGAAGGAGGGAAATGCAAAGAGAAGGAAGCAAGAGGCCTTGCTGCATCAAGACAAGCTTTGGCTTTTGACTACTTTGGTGTTGGAGCCAATGAACAGTGCTAAGAACAGGTCAGACTACTTATGTGGCAGACCTGTCTTTGGCCTGGATCTCTTTCTGCCTGGATTTCCTCATGCCTGGATAATTGTCTCATTTTGCTTACATTCGCTCTTTTGCCCCAGTAAAAGATGTCAGCCACAGAAGACCAAGAAACAGGTGCAAGGCTGCTCAGAGCATGGTCATTTTTTGTACAGAATGCTTCCATTAGAAGCTTGAGATTTCTCTCTATCAGCTAATCCACTGGCACACTGTACTCCAGCTAATGACAAAGCATTTTCATCCCAGCTTCCTCTGAATCTCTTTTTCACTGCGCTCACTTCACCACCAGCAGCTTCCAGTGCAGCAGCAGATAAGTTTTTAAGGGAGCAGTGCTAACTGTTCATATGTCAGCACTTTTTATGCCTACCTGAACAGACACAAAAGTATCTTTGTCAGTATTCTGCTCTACATCATAAAACCTCTGCTAAATGCTGGGTCTTGCTGATCTGCTGAAGGGTTACCAGAAGTGTGCAGAGCAACCAAATGAAATTCCAGGGGAAGTGCATTAAATACTTCTCACTGCACCTGACCTAAAGACATCTGGCTGCCATTGCAGAGATTTCCTTCCGTGAAGTAAATCCAGCGCATGTGTGATCAGCGGAACTATGACGATTTACCCAAAAGAATTTTTGGCCAAGATGGGGTATTTGAGATGAAGACAGTATATAGAGAGAAAGCTTGTACACAGGCACACCCTGCTTCCTGCTTTTACATCCTCAGTATCCAGAGTCTGCAGCAAGGATGACCAGTGTATGAGGTTGCCACATCCCCAGTGCCAAGCTGTCCTACAGTACAGTGGTGCTGGGCAGAGACTGACACATTTTCCTGAGGCATGGAAATCTTTGATTTTCAACTTCTTATCTCCTAATGGTATGATATTGTTAGCTGGAGGAGGGCTGCATATGGTGCAGAGAGGAGAGCTGCTTTATGACTCAAGGTGAAACAGTCTATCCAAGAGAAATAAGTGCGTTAACTGAACTGTTCGTAGAGATGAGGAAATCCTTGGGTTGTCCAAAGCACAAATGGAGCTGACAGGTCAACCTGTAACATTTCGAGGATATGTTTCATGAGCGGAGATTCTCACTGGTGAAATGCATGTGAGCTTCTCTTCAGTATTTCTTTTACATATTCTTTGCTCCTGCCTCTTGAACTCATCCTCATCTTTATGTAGCAGATCTGCGTGTTCTGATGACTTTTTTTAAAGTGCAATAACAATCACATGCACACAAATAAATACAATAAAAAATCTGCACTGTGATAATGGGAAAAAATATCACAAAAGAAACAGAATGATAGGAAAGGATTGCTTTCAGGAAGTAGGTGTTCTTCTGTAATGTGGTTTTCTTTGATTTTTTATAAGTCAGTTCTCCTCCCCATGGGAAGGAGACTGTAGAAACATGTCTGTCTGCTGCAGCACTGCTTGGATGTCTCATGTAGGACTTGCTCACTCTGGAGACATAATGCCATTTGCAGTGGCATTTAATAGATGAACTTCTCAGAGTGGTGCAAGAGTTTTTATATGCAACAGCTTTTCCCCTCTCTCCTCCCTATTTAGAAAAAAAATCCTTTGTCAGGACTCCTTTGAGCCTGAGCACAGTTCCCTTTGGAGGATGATGGTTTGCATTTGAGACTACTGCCAACAGCTTTATTTATCTCTGAGGATTGGTGTGCGGGGCGGGTCATAGCTATGGAGACCTTCCGGTAATAAGGAGCATCTGTATAGCATTATGGAAATCACTGGAAACACAAAGGAGGCAGAGAGATATGTCTGTCAGCTCTTAACCAGGACAGAATTGTACTTCCTGTGCAATAACATACAGATAGATGAATTTGGAGTTTCTTTATTGCATGTTCCTACCACAAATGGACTTCTAGCTTCCTGCTAGGATGCTTCAGCCCTAAATGTCTTCTTTCTTGTGTACTTAAGCTACAGTTTGCCCCAGTGTCTAGTGTGGACTGCATTCTCACCTAGCATAGGCAGATGTAAAGTTAGCAGACTTATAGCCATTAGGCTGGAACTGGCTTTGGCCCCATGCCTGCCCTGCTCCCTTGCCAAAGTAGAATTTGCCATTTCTGGTATTTATTTATTTTTCTCTCCTGGCTTCTGATAAACATCATTCTCCATGATGTAGTATTTGTCTCTTGTTCTCCTGCATTGGTACACAAACAAATTCATGAACAACCTATTGAGAAAGTCCTGATGGTAGAAGGGGTGATGATGAATTGGGAGCAATTATAGCAGGTATTGTATGTGTCCTACAGCTGACGCCAAACTTCCCTTCCAATGCCAGTTGCCTTCTATCATCTGGTAAATGGATTGGATGTGGGCTTCTCCCAATTAAAGCCAGTGAGGTCATATACTTTCTAATTACAAGCTAGCCCATTGTGTCTAAATGTGACAGACATGTGTTTGGAAAATTGCTTTTAATGCCTAAATAAACATGATGAACTAAATGGCAGATTTCAATCATAATTGGAAGTGCTCAGACTCTTGAATTTTGCTCTGATTTTCTGATAGCCACTTGCACTGCTGACCACCCTCATCTGGGGACATTGTGTTTTTGGCATTGCAATGCCATTGTGGGCCCTTCTCCCCTTCTCTGGGGCATTTGTGTTTGACAAGCATATGCAACATGGTCACACAATGGGGAGCAGTACGGCCCTCCTACAAGAGGAGGAGAGGGCTGTGGAAGGACAGACAAAGCAAGATTATACCTGCAGTGGATGAGTGACCAGGTCTGGTATAATACGCAGACAGCAGCACTATGCAGGATGGTTAAACAGAGAAAATCTGCATGTTGCTCAGAAATCCTAAGAGATGGCTGGCATGCTTGGGGCAGGGAGATGCTTCTACATGGACAAACTGCTCCCAGTGACTTAGGGAAAAATATGGACTGTTTCCAACAGACAAAAAGGATGGCTCTGAATTCAGACCCCCAGTATCAACCTCCTGTGCTACAGGTTTGAAGAGCAGAGGATAAAACCTGAGTAGATATTCAAGAACAGGCTTTCAGGAGTATGCATATGTAAAATAATACACTCGTGCTAGGCCAAAGGCAATTTAAGTGTTACATTTTATTTCACACTGAAGGCAAAATACTGTTTCCCAGGCAGCTCACTATTGCTTGCATATGTATTAGTTTCTACTGGTAGTATTTCCTACAGAATTATCCAAACTGACTAAACTCTCACTTGTTATTTTCTTGTGTTTCATAATGGTTGACAGTAACATTAACAATCACAAATGCTTGTTTTGCTCTACTTCTACTCCATTCATTGAGTAGTACTTTGTTTCTGAAAACTTGTGTGAGTAAGGCAACAGGGTTTGTATGCAGAAACCAATTTCCTTCCTAGTGGTATCTAAAATAGATGGTGTGATCACAGAGTGAATATGGAGAAGACCATAATCCCATCATGTTTTCCTGCACTTGGGATCCAGCTGCTTAGATGTGTGCCAGGCTTTTATGCAGTGGCTAACGTGCTTAAGGGCTGGCCTGTAACAACGTGCTCTGCCAACATGTGTCCTGAATTCTTGATATCAGCTGAGATTCACATCATGCTCAGCCCTAAAGAATTAGCCTGATGGGAGCATGCTGACTTTTTAGGTTCAGCTGAATGCAGGCAGCTGGAAGTTCTTCCTGTCTCCCACATACAGGCAAGTGCTCTATTCAAATGTGTGTTGGAAGGGGGTTGTGTATATGTGTGTCTCCTGCTCTGGTTTCTTAGAGACATCCTTTTCGCAGTGTCTAAGTACAACCTAAGACCTCAAGTGAATCATATAGGTATCTTGAGTTACACCTGAGCTGAAGGATTTTATCACAGCAGGATGGAAGTGGGAACTTTTGGGGTTTTTCAGAAGTAGCTTTCATAAGAAGGGGTTTATGTCAGGCTGAAGTATTGAGAGAACGTTAGCACTTTTGTTAGGAACTGACTTATTTTTATCCTCCTCTCCAAGGAATGCCAAGGGCAGGAAAGGCTTGGACCTGGAGAATAGATATTGACTATGGCTTATTGCTCCTTTTCCACAGACAGGTTTTCATGCGAGTTTTCACTATCAGACCCTCTTTGAGCTGTGCTGGCTTTAAAATAACTCGTAATCTACTCGTACCTACTGGTACTCAGTAGGACCAGGGTGGATGGGGCCCTGGGCAATCTCATCTAGAACTTGATCTAGTGATTGGTAATCCTACCTGTGACAGAGGAGTTGGAACTTGATGATCCTCAAGGTCTTTCTCAGCTCAAGCCATTCTATGATATTCAGCACCAAGTAAGCAGCCTTTCCACTGGGACTGGGGAGCTGATGTTTGTGATTCAGTAGAGGTGGTAAATAGATACAGTAAAAACTGGGCCCAAAGCTGGCTCAGGCAAACAGTATCATTTAGTCTGCTTCAAATGGGAATGGTGGAGATAGTGTCTGCTAGTCTTGTTTTAGTATGCCTTGGTATATACATGCAGTGTAATTATGTACATAACTTAAAGATTGCAAGCAGCTCTCTTCAACTCAGTGCTTGACGTTATATGCCAGCATAAGCATCCAACTAGACTGGAACTGGACTTGATAGGCACATTGCTGTGGAGCGTGTCAGCATGCTTGCCTCATCCTTTGCTGCTTGAATCCCCTAGTGCTTCCTGAACAGAGACTATTTTCCTCTTGCCATGTTGTACACATGCAGTCTCTGATGCAGGGCTGAAACAATTCCCTTTGCAAGCTGTATTTTATTGTGGGAACTGATGAGTGTCAAACTTACGCTGGTGTCAAGACAGATGTGGAGTGCTTGGGCCCTACAGTAATCTGTTGTGCCCTGTTGTTTTATGTTGATAGCACGCTGGTACAATTTACATCAGCTATTCTTTCTTACCTTGAACTGTAAAGTACAGCAGCTGTTGACTTCTTATTTACAGCACTGTAAGTGTTTAGGCTATGCTTCTGACAAGCACACACATATTTCATGGTGTTCTGCATCCTCCCAGACCCTGAGACTGATCACGTGGACTGATTATGAGGTACAGTGCAAGAAATAGCTAGCATGAAGTGGAAGAGGTCAGCTCTGAAGATTTGGTGTAAATTGCTGTTGATGTTGGAGTTCTCTCTCTGCCAACTGCCACTTGTTCCCAAACTGCTCCCAGGATCTTTGCTATCTGAGAGTAGCAGCACTCTTTGGAATTTCAGTACAGTGTATTAACATACAAAAGAGTTACTGGAGAAGTGGAGATACAAAGTCTGAATGACTTTTGTTTCCTGTTTCCCATGGGAGATATTTCTGAAAGGTAAAAATGCAAATAAAACATGGATGCATTCATATTCATAAGTTAGATGGGAGCTGTAGCTGAATCTCAGCTAGCATTGAATACACTGCTGTATCCCATCTTTAGATCAGGTGTGTTGAAGCATGAAATGAAGGCTTTATTATCCCAAGATATCTGTAGTACATACTGACATGGGAGAAGGGTTGTATGCTGCAACTCTGCAGAGGATTTCTGTCCTTTGAAAATGATGTGAAATGAGCACTGTTTATTTGGTACAAGGCATAGACATTAGACACAAAACAGGTCTTGCCAGTAAGGGCTTCATTCCTAGGGTGTAAATTTAATAGCATCAACCAGTTCATTCTAAATGACCTGGATGTTGCAGGCACAACATTTTCTGGGAGGAAAGAAATGTGCAGGTAGCCAAAACAACAGCTTTGATCTCTCCCTAACTTTTTGTAAGGTTAAGTGAATGCCATGCAAATTTGGGATGCCAGGAGAACATCTCTGCTTCTGAAAGATAGAGAATAAAATTGTGCTGAAGCAAGTGTTCTTGCCTGCAGAAGATGTGCTTCTTCCAGTAGAAGTGAATTGAGTATTTCCTTCAGGGCATGGCAAGTAAGTACTCTGCTCTGCAGCAGACTCTGTGAATTTGGATTAGTAACATAAGTAAGATCCTCAGAGGTGTTTGCTCAATGACTTCTTGGTAATTTCCTGTGGGATATAAAGGATAGAGTGTCTTTGACAACCTAGGTCTTGCTCTCTTTGGCTTCACCAGTACAATTTTCACTCAAAATGCAACCAGACAAATGCTGGAGTTGTTCTCCAGTGACTTCTTCTGCTGCAATTGTGGTTTCTGTGAGGATAAACACAGTGAAGATTGCAAAGTGCTTACCGGATAATAGGAGCCATATAACTACCTGACATGGATAAGCTGCTCTTTTGTGCCTGTGTCTGGTAAGGAAAAGCTTTATTTATTCTGACAGCATCCTCTAAGTGCTGAGTGTCCCCCTGGGCTTCACCTGATGCCTTCAGCTTGATTGCTGCCAGCCCTGCAGCCTTCCACTAACTCCCACACATCATAACCCACCATTAGCCCTTTGCCTCAATAGAATTCATTTCCAGAGGCCTGAATCCACCACCACCTGTACTGCACTGTGTATAGGATCCTCCTTTCTATTGCTGAAGCTACAGAGAACCAGTGCACAAAAGCAAGTTTGTAGCAGGAATTTGCTGTTCCTTTTCTGTCCAGATGGCCACTTGCAGCCCCACTTGACCTCCCAAGTACAAGCTCTGGACTCAAAAGCAGGAATTAGCAGGCTTCATCTTCTCCTTTGCAGCAAACTGTGAAGAGGTTCGGCAGGAGGTTGGCTTCAGGGAGAGGCAATGTATTGGAACACATTGCAAAAGACACTTGCAAGAAAGCATGGATGAGTAAATGAAGTGCCTCATTCTGCCTGTATCTTGAGCTCCCCTTCCAGCATGCTTGAAGGGTGCAATGACCCCTGCTGAAAAGGAGAACTCCCCCAGGTGTTCCACAGAAATGTTTTCTTTGAGAGTGGTCCCAGCTCTTTGAGTGGGCAAGTTGGCTCTCTCCTACTCTTGGCACTCTGCCCTGCTCTTCCCTTTGTCTTCAAGCAGCTCTTACCTGCAGTAGATGTAACACTGAATACTAATTGGAGTGAATTCTTTTCATACAAATGGTGAATACTGGTAGTGAAGTGGTGATGGAACAGTGGTTTAGGACATACCCACATTGTGGCAGATAGAAGTCCTTATCAGTACCACCATCAGTTTGTGGATGCTGAAGAGAATCTATCGTATATTAATTCCAGGTAACTAGTGTTAGGGCTAAGCTTAAGTTTGGTGCTCGTCTGCTTTGTTTCTATGTTTTCTCCTATAGCAATTGGTACTTTTCTGAAAGTTTATGTGGACTAACCATATTTATTACTCTGTGTATGTGATTTGTGTATGTATCTGGGACTCCCCAAAGAATGTGAAAAGTTCATTCTTGCTTTCCATAAGAGTGATTTCAAATAGCCAGTGCCATGCTAAACTACATACATGTCAGACGAAATTGGCAGTTGTGAGAAGTCCCCAAGTAAGTTAAGAGTGTGAATCATTTGATGTTCCTGTTGTTTCATTTCTCTTTGAGTTGTTTCAATTTGCAACTTTTTAAGTGTAGGAGGTAGATATTATATTTCAGACCAGGCTCTCTGCTGGTGTAAGCAATTGGGAGTCAGTAGCTGTTTGCTTTCTCTTGTATTAACACAGGTTTTGGATCCTGTGTTATCTGCCTTTCCTTTCCTTGATTGAGAGTAGTGCAAAAACAACTTGTCACCTCAGTAAACCTCAATCACCTCAGAGTTTTGAAATGAATAGTCAGGTCCTCTCTCAGCTTTAGGGCATATAATTCCAGTGACATCTTCATGACTGGTTACTGGAAATCAAAAGTTTTTCCAATAGGTGTAAGTGTGAATGCAAAATGTGACCAGCTTCTTCCAGATCTCCAGGCTGAATGCTAGAATCAAATGCAAACTCATTACTAAAACTTCACCTCCATCATCCCTGGAACAAGATTTTACTCAAGCAGACACTATGTAAAATCTGAGCATTTCAACATTTGGCTCTATAGAATATATCTTTCTCAAAATGGAGAATGTCAAACACAGAAGCAAACAGCCAGCATACAGGAAAACATACTGCAAAAGTCAAAAGGTTTCAAAGAAGACGTTCTGGGATTTGAAGTGTCACGATCAGCACAGCACTATGGTAGTATTGTTCACATGTGTCAGCTCTGGGAAGAGAATGTCTAGCTCCTGAGTCTCTGTCCAATGTAACAGCAAGATCATTCTGTTTGTGAAATGATGGCATTTTAATCAATTGAAAAAAAGCAGCTTGAGCTGGCAAAGCTCATCTTGCTTCTCCCTCTTTTTTTCTCCCCCTTCCAGCACTCATTTAATGCAGCTAAACTGTGGCCAGAAAGATTTTGTAGAGAGCAGTTCCAACAACATTCTCTCCAAAACTGAGACACCCTCAGCTCCTTATTCCTGCCAGGAGCAAATTTTTAGGAGTGATTGATAAAGTCCCAGGCCTGGGGGCTTTGTAATGGAAGTGCTGACAGACCCTTAACTGTAGGATTGTGAAATGCAATGCTGTAACACAATGAATAATATTCATGAATCTGCCATAATGCTGGATATTATCACTCATTACCATTGTAAGAAAGGGGTGATTAAACTAATAGTTACTGAGAGACATTTCTGGTGACAGGAGGCAATGATTAGGATGAACTGACTTCAATATACATTTAGAACTGGGAATAATGGGATGTGGCAGGAAGCCAATAAGTGAACATGGCCCACAGCTCTGATCAATGAATTACTTTTTTTCCGCTTTACAGCAGTACATGGTGTTTAATGAAAAATCAATAGCCCCCTGTAATTCAAAACTGTAATCAATCGTTTGACCTGAAGCTTTCCTTTTTTTTTTTTTTTTCTTTTCTTTTTTTTCTTTTTTCCTTTCCCTCCTCCCTTTCCAGAGAAGATGTCTTCGGCTGAGGACACAGCTCAGCTGCAAGGTACAGTACTTCACAGGGCTTGCAGAAGGAAACTGACACAGGTCTGATGCAATTTACACCAGCTGCAGAGTATATAGATGAAGGCCTGGGAATGGGCGAGGTGGCTAGGTTGAGTGTTGTTGTACTTTTGCCTTTCCTCTGCCCCTTGCAAGGTGGGAGCATGAAATGAGAATGCCTAGTTTCTTCTTTCCCCCCACATCAGTGGTCATAAGGGGTTTAGGAGCAATCTGTCCCATTGCTTGAGGGCATCTGTGGCCTGCGGAATGTTGAGAATAGCTCACAGGTGTTCAGTGACACTGCAAGGATTGTTCTATTTTTGAAACGAAGTTCTTCCTATGAGGCAATACTCAGGCCAGGTAGGTCCTAAGGACTCAGCCAAGCTCCATCAGCTGACACTATTGGCTCCGATTTGTTAAACCTCTGTTTTGTATAGGTGTGAATCAATTCAGCTTCTGATCTCACCAACAGAGGAATGACAGAGAAAAATAATGCAATTGAGCATCTTTCACAAAACTCAAAACCACACTTCAGTCATGTAGGTAGTTCTTGTCATCGGTGTCTGTCAAATGATTTTGTTGTAAACACCAAGAGAAAAAAGGAACATGGTGCTTGGAACAGGTAGGAAATCCACACAGATCTTAAGTGCCCATTGACTCAAGCAGGTTATAACTATATAACTTATAACAATATAACTTTAGGTGTTAGGGACAATTCTGTTACGTACTAAAGGAGATGATTTTCTGTCTGTATTTTACTGTGAAGTTGAAGAGAGGTTACTATTGGAGATGTTAATGCTGTCTATTCAGGGTCTTACCAGACTAAATAGGCAGCAGGTGTGATCATAGAATCATAGAATGGCTTGGGTTGAAAAGGACCACAGTGATCATTTAGTTTCAACCCCCTGCTATATGCAGGCTTGGCAACCACCAGACCAGGCTGCCCAGAGCCACATCCAGCCTGGCCTTGAATGCCTCTAGGGAAGGGGCATCCACAATCTCCTTGGGCAACCTGCGCCAGTGTGACACCACCCTCTGGGTGGAAAACTACCTCCTGATATCTTACATAAACTTCCCCTGTCTCAGTTTAAAACCATTCCCCCTTGTCCTATCACTATCCACCCATGTGATGTCTGATGTAACTGTTATTACTCCTGATTTGAACTAGCGAGAATAGGAAGAAGAGTAATCTTGGCAAGTCTCAGCAGCACCTTCTTTGAAAGGGTAACACAACAGATTAGCAGTACTTCTGGTAGTTCCAAGGGTAGTTCCAATAATAAAACTTTACTCTCACTCATCAACTCACCAGAGAAGAGAAGGAAGTTTTTAGAAAGTTAAGGTTTATTTTGTAGCTAAAGAAGTTTGTTTTTCTTTCTTTTTTTCTTTTTTCTTTTTTTCCCCCTCTTCTCTTTCCCTTGCTGGCTGCTTGCTGTAGTCCCATCACCAGAATCAAACATTATCTCCAAAGGAAGAAAACGAGATACTGACAATGGCAACGACCTGCCTAGTACAGGATTATTCTGAGCAGCCTGTGCCTGCCTTCCTTTTTCAGTCTACTTCTGTAGATTCAGTGACAAAATGTCATCCTTTTCCATTCCAAAACAACTCGCAATTGAGAAGGTTGCTTCTCATAACCTAAATGTAGAGATATAATTGTGCTATGTCATTTTTGGCTCCTCCTTTGCCACTGACTAAGCAGTTTCCTTCCTTGAGACGTGGGCAAAGCTAAAAGTGAGAGCATCTCTCTGGTTCCTCACTCCTCACCCACACTCCCTTGCTATTTGTTGTAGTGCATGAGGAGAAGAGAGCAAGTGCATGTCTTTGATTTTGACGGCTCCCTTCTGCTTCTCCGTCTTCTGCGTCCGCTTCTTTACTGCACTGGCTGTTAGCTGAATGGCTGATTTCCTGGCACAGGGACAATGCTGGTCCCTTGGCGGGGAGCTGAGCACACACAGTATTGCCAAGCAACACTTTCCAATGGATTGTGTGTGCCACAACTCTTTCTTGGTGTCACGTGCCACAGTCTTCCGATTTTTTTTTTTCTTTTTTTTTCTTTTTTTTTTTTTTTTTTTCCATCCAGCAAAAATGCATTATGCAGTGGGATGTGAGAGTGAGTGGGTAGAAATGAGATTTCAGTGGGCTGGGAGAAAACACGAGAATCTCAAAGAGCTGGAAGGTTGTTCTTTGCCCTCTACTTAAGCTACTGAGACTCTGGAGAAGGGGAGTGGACTCACCCAGAAAGAAGGTCTTCTGGGATATCTGATGGCAGTCCTCTTGGGTTCACTCCCCATACTGAACATGGCACTTAAAGCACTCGCACTAGTTCTAAATGTCTTTTTTGGCCATGAACGTGCATGTGTAGCTTTTATTTCTCTTTGATTTCAGGAGCCCGAGTAGTGACACTATTATGCTGCTATGGGCTATGCCAAAGTTGTCTCTGCTGTGGTGCCTTTTCTCTCCAGTGCTCCTCGGTGATCTTTGCTGCTGTTTATTCTGAAAGAGGGCTTTGGGATTTGGCTTCAGAATTTGGAGTTAATGCCTTAAACGCACAGAAAACAGAATGAGGGAACTCAGAATGGATCCACAGTATAACGTCCATCATCACTGTCACTGGAACGGTGGGTACCAGGCACCACCAGGCAAGAACGCTGCTGATAACAATATGGGAGTCCGAGAGGCAATAAAATTCTCAATTTGGATGTTGCAGATCTCATCCCATGAATGGAGTGAGTGAATTTGCAATAACGCTGCAATTGGTGCAGTAGCAGCTTGTCAGGCGGCTCCTAGAGCAGCACGAGCTCTCAAGCTGTGGTAAATACACTCTGCATCACAATTATGTAACAGAGCGCATCCTGTCCTGCACTCATTTGCTGAATAAAAAGGGCCAGCTCTTCAACGGGTGCAAACTGGGATACTGCCATCGACTTCGATGGGTGAGGACTTAACCCTGGACAGTTCTCTAAAATCTCACTCTCCATCTCTTTATCTCATCTCATACCACTTACAGATGAACCTGTGTTCTTACCTTCTGCTGCCTGTGCGACTTAATTGATTTCTATTTTTTTAAATGCTATTTGTTAATTCACTTTGTGTCTTCTGCAGACCAATTATATGCATGGCCATATTGTGTGACTGCAGCAGTCTGGTGCAGTGCAAGGAATGCCACATCATGTGCGACGCCTCATCTCCATGAGTAACCTTGTCACTGTGCTAAATGAATACATGAATACAGTACAGCCAGGAGAGATTAAACGTATTGACCAGTGTCTCTAATAACCATAGAAATGTCATTGTTTTTCATTTTTTCCCCCCTTTTCTTGTTTTCCTGACACATTTTGGTCCCCTTTTTGCTTTTCCCCTTTTCCCTTAAGTAGAGATGACACAGATCAATACCTTTGATGGAAAGTAATAATCAGGCCTATTAAGTGACAAAGGTTTACTCTGTAACAGCTGTGCTGGCGGGAGAGGAGAGCTTGTCTGACTAATGAATCATGAAACAATCAGGCAGTAGCCATTTGTGTTTAGATCTGTAAATATGGTGTGGTTCAAGTGCCAGACCATCTCCAGCACTCCAGCTGGGGGCACAGATGGTCCACATTCAGAACAGCACAAGTGTAAAGAAAAGCTTTTTTTTTTTTTTTTTTTCCCCCTCCCACTAGTTCCCCCCACTACCCTTTTCCTTCTCTATCCCATGCTGCCCCTCTCAGAGGAATGGATCAGGTTGCTTTAGGATAAAATTGTGTTGCAGGGATGTCATAACATCATCCCTCGGACCGAGCAGCTCTCATCAAAATATTTGCTGTCTTGCTTGTCTGGGAAAAAAAATCACAGTAAAACTCTAATTCATAGATGCTATTTAAGAGATTCTCATGTTTTTGACTAAAAACTAGTGTTCATTCCTTGCTTTCTACCCTTTTGATTTCTTCCTCATTCTCTAATAACAGATTTCTTCCTGAAAGGCATGATGATGTCAACTTTCTAGGTCCTAAAGGACAGTTCAGTGTCACATCAAGATTTCTAAGCTGGAACACAGGCCTGTCAAGAGGGATGGAAGAATAAAGTTGTCTGGGAGCTCAAGCTGTTTCCTCTATCTTGACTTCAGCTAATTCTTTCATTCAATACTTGTCATTTATGCCCCTTTTCCTCACTCCTGTTGGAGGAGGCCAAGGATCCCAGCTGACACCAATGAAGATAGATCCCATTCTTTTTTTTTTTTTTTTTTTTTTTCCCCAAGAACCTGTACCACGGAAATGAGTATACGTTGAATGTTTCCTCTTCTGCAAAGAAAACAGTATATCAAATCATCCTGTTTATGTAATATATATAAGCTCAATTTTACTGAGTTTCAATGTTTAAGATATGAATTTTAATGTAGTGAAAGGCCTACTTTTCTGCTGTCTCTTACACTTATGGAACTCCATAGAACCTAAGCAATGGGAAAAAAGTGTGATACAGATGGTAATTTCAGGCCACAAAGTTCTTTCTATCATCAGTGTGTGCCATTGGAAGTTAGCTGCCCATTGACAGGAAGCTTTCTAAGCTGGAACAGTTACTTTTTTTCGCAGCACGCAAGCATGTTTCTCTGAGTGTGTGTGTTTATAAATATATGTGATGTATTCATTTAGCATAATCTTCCTAACCTAAGCACTTTCAGCTGTACCTCAGCTTGGTTTTGTTGAAGATGTATTCATGCAGTAGCGCAGTTGTTACTGCAAATATGTATTCTTTGGCTCTACATCTGATTTCTTAAGCTGCAAATTGGTGAATGAGTATGTAATGAAGCAAAGAAACAGCTTTATCGCACACCAAAGTTGGCTTGCTGGCCAATTCATTGAAGTAACAGGGACAGAACCAGGTGAGCATTCAGCCGAGTGACTGTGTGGGATTAGCACTTTTTGGAATAGAGATGCTGGGTAGTAGAGCAAATGCTGCATAAATATACACCTGTCCAATCTCTAGTAGAATTATTTTCAGATAGTACTTGAAAAATATTTTATCTGTCATTGATTAACAAGGGAGATGGTGCTGGGTTACCATTGTCAGGATCAGTCAGTGTTGGAAAATGATGAATTATGGCACTGTGATCTGCTCTTCAGACCTTCCTGAAGAAGGCAACACTGGCAGAAAAAAAAAAGAGATGGCTTTCCATTCTTATTTCAGTACTCATTTATTATAGGAGTATCAAGTTAGCTAACACCTCTGCACTTGTCATCAATTGCTTTTACAGATTGCTACTCCCTTGGCAGCTTCCTGGCCACAGAGGTGAACCTTCTAGGAAGTGTCTTTCCAGCGGCTCTTACCTGAGGCTGAGGCTCCAGCTGGGACACCCTGCACACTTCTGCCCTTGTTCTCCGCTGCGTCTTCTGTGATTGCTCCTGCTCAGGCTACACTGCACTGCAAATATGAGCAAATGTGAGTCAGTGAAGGTATTTGACCTATTGGTAATTTATGCTTAGTTCACTCCTGCTGTCTAAATAACTCTACAGGAAAAGACACCTCCCTGTGTGAAAGACAAGTAGGTTTCTGTGCATGCATTCTAGCTGCTTCTGATCCTTTGGCAGCCTACAATGGCCAGAAAATGTAAAATTTGTGATCAAAGGTTTTGATCTACAACACCTCCTGAGTAAGTCATCGTTGCTTGAAGGTGGAAATAACTGCCAAGAATAGAGCAGACTGTGGACACTTGCTCTGTAAAGTCTGCTTTCTATTGCACAATTGAAAGAGAACCCAAGGGGGTTCAGTGAACAAATCTCTGTGACAGGCCCAACAGTTGAATTTTTTCTCTCCTTCCTACAGTGAGTTAGAGCACAGATCTCTGCTACTCCAAAATGATCTGAAATGGAGTGTGATTTAATCACCTCCATTTTGGACTGTATGAAGTGTGCTCTATTAATTAATTTTACTAATCATTATACAGACCTGTTCAACCTGGCAGAGCTAATGAGAAGTTGTTGGCTATCTTCGTTTGACAGTGGTTTTCATTGCTCAGTGTCCTCATAGAAGGCTGTTTTTGACTCTGATCTTTTCTCTCTCTCTTTTCGGTAGCATGGGAGCCTTGATAACTCAGGGTGATGCTGTCTGGAATAGTGATACAGAGCAAAAGGGGAGAGGGAACATTTTTCTTTTCCTGTTTTAAACCATTATTTTGTGTGGACAAAGGAGCAAGTTTGTTTAAATCATAAGAAATACAGATTTTGTGGATTTCAACAATACTGCCATTCTTTCAAAAAATCACTTTGTATCCCACTCATTTAAGCTGTTGAATGGTTATGTCATGCAAAAAGGTGGGTGAGAGAGAAAAGCCCCAGATTCTTTCAGCTTGATCTGTGCAATCGATAAAGCTCACTAAGGTAATCACTCTCTGATTTAAAACCTGTTTTTCTATTTGCAAAGTTATCTGCTTGCACTGACCAAAATACTGCAGAGAACAAAAAAGAAGTTATAACTCACGTAAAAAAATAGTTTCTTCAGGAAGTTGTTTCTATCTCTCTCTCATCCAATTACCCCTTTCCCTTTCTTCTTCTTCTTTTGGGAGGGGAATAATTTTGTTTTTCTTATGAGCAAGGCTTAATTTTGCTTTTTAAAGGCATCTTCTTAGAACAAGCAACCCGGGCCGTGCACAGCTGGCTTTTGAAAACTGAGTTTCTACTGAAACTTCCCTGCTATTATCTTGACAATCTTATTATTATCAAAGCATGCAAATATTAGGTGTGACAGTGAATGCTCACGGCAGGGAAGAACGTAACTTGGCCATCAGAGGAAGGGGGCCACTAACAATTGTGCCCCCTGTCACAAAAGCCATAATAATTTAATATTCTCATACTGGGATTCTCCATTTTGTTGGGCCTGCATAGAGCTGCTGAGTGTGTTGTTTCCTTTTGGCCAAATCACCAGGGCCGTTCCTTGAACATTTTGCAAGACTTCAAATAACGGATCATGCTGATAATGACTTGAGGGCAGGATTTTTTTATTTTATTTTTTTTCTACGCCTAGGAATAAATGATTTAACTATTAAACAGAGTCAGGCTTCTAGCTTCTGAATGTAATTTATTTCAAGGTTGTGTTAAACTTGTTAGTAGATCAATCGTTTTTCTTCTTTTGCCAGCCTGCTTAGCAAAAGATAGCGAAGACAAATCAGCTAAATGTCATCGCCTCAGTATATTTGAAGTGTCACATATTGTAATAATTAACTACCAGCTGCATTAACTGGGTATGGTTTTTATTTTTTAGGATTGCATTTGTTCTGAGCACCTAAAATTTCTCAATATATAACAGAAGGTATTGAATGTTGTATTTTAAAGACAAATTACTTCACAAATTGGACAGTTGTGTGACTTTAATGGCTGTTCTCGCTTCTTTGCACAGATTTGCTAGCTCACACAGAAGTCAGACATTGGTTGTCCCAAGCCTTCCTTGGAAGATGCTTTTCAAAACCGACTTGTTCCATATCCACTTTGACTTGTGTAAAAGAAAAGCTATACAGAGAGAGAGCTGAGCCAGGCAGAGCAGGCTGCTTGAGACGGATTTTTTGCAGCACAGGAATAAATGATTCTGTCAGTCTCAGGATACAGAGTCCTGGGTGCAAACTGTTGTCTTCAGAAAGACTTGGATTTATCTGTTTATAGCATGAGAAAGCTCAGCAGCAACTAAAGGAGCAGGGGCAATACCAGAAATATCACGGACAATAGCTGCTGGTAAGTGGTCACTTAAAAGCAGTCAGGAGGCATTTTCCCTTTCTATTTCTCACCTCTACTTGTGTGTCTGTATGCATGTACACTGAGTTTGTAAAATCCAGCAGTCGTACACCTGAAAAATGTTAAAAATTGGTCGAGGAAAGTTTTCTAATAAATATAGTGTTACACTTCTAAACACATGCTGGAGATTCCCATGACCACAGGGGTCCTGCCTCTTGTTTAACAGCCTGGTGGTCTGAAGCATCAAGGTCAGAGTGCAGCTATTGGTCTGCGTGCCTTTTGTCTGCGCTTCCAATTTAGGCTGGTGAAAAGGATAATCGTGTCTGAGCCAACCTTTGCTTCCAAACCCGCGCCATTGGAAGCCTGTTCATGAATTATTATGGGGAGATGCTTATGCTGGGTGGCCATTTAGAGACAAGGAGGAGGTGTCTTTCTGCAAAGTGGGTACTGGGAGCAAGGTTTGGGTTAAGTTAGCTGAGGCATCGGGGTTAACACCCTTGATCTTCCTTTGTTGAATGTGGTGGGATTTTTGGCACACACAAAGACAGGCTGGCAATTCCTGCATTTCAGTAGAGTTTACCAGAGCCCTGGCAGCAGACAAGCCTGTATGTATACAAGGTCACCGTTTGCTTTTAGCACAAAACTGGGAGCTCTTCTCGAGCTGCAGGTATATATCACACAGATCTCAGTGAGCACAGGCATCCAGGACACAGGGGGACCGAGAGCATATGCAGAGAGGTTTGTCTTTTGAAGTGCCTGCTGTCCTGGAGTCTAGGAAAAACATTTTTCTTCTTCTTGTGTGCAGCTCCATTTCTCCCTCCCTGTCTTCCTTTGGAAGTCAGTGAAGCTACAGCTGGGAGAGGAACAGAAGAACATGACTTATTGCTGCTGAATACAAGGATGCTTGTAAAAATCCAAAAGCAACAGATTGCTTATAGGAAGAGAGATCATGCCCTTTATATCACTAACCTCCAGCTCCTTTCAGTGACTGAAAACAGGGCTTCAGACAGGAATAGTTTTTTAGCCGTAGACAGTCAGTGTAGCTGCAGGAAAGTTGCTGTATCTGACTTTAACATCGCAGTATCATCCAGTTCTACAGACAGCTGTAGTTTCTTAATCTGGGTTTGAGCTGCTCACAACTCTCTGAGGTTAAGGAATGTTGCCTGCTGGGTACGGGTTTCCAGCACATACCATCACGTGTGCCTTCTGCAGCCTGTTGTTTCTGGATGCTGTGGTTGTCAGTACAGTGAGCTGGAAGGACCTTTGCTCAGCACCAGCTTGCCAATTCCCAGATCCTTATAGCATGGATAATCAGGTTACATTTAAATTAAACTTCCTATGGAAATTCATAAAGTTGCATTAAAAATGCCTTGTAATTTGGGAGTCAGCTGAATTCCCATTTCTGCCTTTGCAGATCCTTGTTCTGTGAATGGATGCAAGCAGTGAGAAGGGCATAGGCTTGGATATTCTCTGAGCCATTATTCTTTATCAGCGCTTTCTCTGGGCCAGTGTTGGAAATCACCTGTGGGAACAGAAAGTCCTTACTGAATGCTGGTCACAACAGACATCAAACTACTATTGGAACTACTTTGTTTTTTTGTTTTTTTTTGTTTTGGTTTTTTTTTTAACCTTAAGTCCATAGGCATCTCTACGAGCAACCTGTGTCTTGGGAAGATTCTAAGAGCCCAGCCTCTGCAAACAGCTGCTGTGATGTCTTAATTAAAACCAACTTCATACATACGCTTCTTCTCTCCCAAGAGAGCTATACCAGCTCCTCACTCTAGCATGGAGTGATCTTTTGGCTCACTTTCATTGCTTGGCCAACATCACACAGCCCAAGTTCTGTGGAACTCCTGGAAAGGGAATGCTGGGCCAAGTTCTGTCTTTAATTCAGTTTGTGCTTGGTTTACCATCACTGAAGTGGGCTAGGGAGAATGACACCATGAAAAAAACTCTACCTAGGAAAAGAGAAAAGTCTTGACAGAAGGCTGCAGAACCCCTCAGGAGCTTGGGAAGTCAGTGGCAGGCACAATGCAAGTCTGGTAACAGTGTGGGCCAGAGTACCAGTGTTTGGATTCTCTAGCTGTGAAAACAGTGATCGTTGAGTTCAATGCAGGCCTATGGTGAATGGCAAGAGGGGCCAAACATGGCATTCAAAAATCTTTCTACTTTCCACTTCATTTTATTTGTTCCAAGTAATGACGGAGAACAGCAAGCCTGAAAAATGTATAATATTGTCACACGCCATAGTGATAAACTTGCTGTGTGCACCAATGGAGGGCAATGGTGGAGAACTAAGAAAAGCACCTTAAATCTAGCTGACTAATATTAAGCTGAAAGTAAGTCTTTCCTAGCTGTTGAACTGTTAACATTGAAAGAGATGAGGATTGCTGCTAGTGTGACATAGGTGCCTAACTTCATGAAAATCTTTCAGTAGTTAGTGAATATTGTTTTGATCTGGAGGGCACGCCTCTGCTGCAAATGAAGAATACATGTAAAATGCTTCTCAATCTGCAGTCACAGCCTACTCATAAATCATGGGAATTGTTTCAAAATCTTGAGAAGATGCCTACTACGCTGCTGGTGAACTGTGGGTTAACTGGAACGTCACCTCCTGGTCCCTCTAATTGGGCTTATTTGCCATGGTGTGGCTTCCAATGCCATTTTGGAAACTCAAGGATGTGAAAAAATGGAGCGAAACCAATGCAAAGTGGGCTTAAAGTGACTGCTCTACTAAATGTCAACTGAACAACTAAATATAACCCTGAAAGTAGAATTTATGCTTTTCACTTCTTCGCTTTTTTATTGTGGTGAGAAAAAAGCCAGGAACTCAACGGGCTGTAACTTTAATAGGTCATTCCAGCCAGTGCTTACCTTTACAAAATCCTGATAATACAGAGAAGACAATACAGTGATCAAAAGCAGTGATGAGATTTTTTAGCAGCATTAACCGTCATGACCTAGCAAAATGAAAGAAAATGGTTTAACAGAACTGTCAGATCCAATATAGCTAATAAAGGCATGGATAAATGTTTATTACATACCGGAGACAGATCATTTCTGTACAGAAATTGAGGATGACCTTTACTGATAACTCTTATCTGCCTGATATCCTGAATAAGAAAAAGAGAGGGGGAGAGAGGGCTGCATTATTGCTGATATTTATGAAAGGTGGAAAAAAATTACACTTTGCAGATGACTGTTTTTAGTGCTCTCAAGAAAATAAAGATATGGATGTTCATTCTGCATGAGAGATCCTGAGTTCTAAGTTGACTGTGTCAAATGTAATGAGTGTGTTCAACTAGGAGACTTTTTCATAGACTTTATTTTCATGCAGTTATGTGTATTTATGAGTGTCCATGTTTGGAGGACTAATGGTTGTACTTGCACTGACTTTTCTCTCTGTGTACAATGTTTCCAAGCTAGCTGGATGATCTTCCTGCCAATACCCAAACCTGAAAGGAGATTTCCAAAAGAAGTCAGCTTCCAAAACTTCTCAGAAAGACTCAGTGGCCAGACTTGTGGGAGAAAACTGGAAATTTAGACCATCTACATTGGACTATAAATGCGATGCAAGCTTTTTGAGGAAATCTGGCCCTCGCATACCAGGTATGTACGAATTAGCAAGTATTTGAAATGTGGGCAATGCCAGTGCTGAACCTGGCAAGTGAGGCTGCGGTGATCCCATCCTGCCAGCCAACCACATAAATACAATTTGCCAGGCAGCCTGAGGCTCCAGGGATGTACAGTGACCTGCCAAGTGGATGATTAGAGTTCTGCAGGCAGGGAAATCAAAGAACAAGTTCATCTCAGGCTTTTTTCTCACTCCTAGGGTTCAAACTGTTGATACCTGACTTTCTTCATGCTCTCAGTATAGAATGATAGAATCATTAGGGTTGGAAAAGACCACTGAGATAATCTAGTGCAACTGTTGACCCATCCCCACAATGCCCACTAACCATGTCCTTTAGTGCCACATCTTTGTGGTTCTTGAGCACCTCTAGCGACAGTGACTCCACCACCTCCTTGGGCAGCCTGTGCCAATAACTCTCTACTCCTCCTGAGAAAGGATGTTTCCTAATATCCAACCTGAACCTTCCCTCGTGCAGCTTAAGGCCATTTCCTCTCATCCTATACATATACAAAGAAGTTGTAAGGGTTCATTTACTCTGTAAGCCAGAGCTTACATGCAGCAAACATCACAACATATCTGTCAAAAAAATGACTAAAATGAGGTGTAAAGGTAATCAGAATCAGGCCTATTACACACAGTTAATCATAAGTAACGTTGTCTCGGTAATGGTTGCAATTAGTTATAAACTTCAATGGTCTCAAACGTTTGCATGTTGGCCAATTATGCTGTAGGAATTATCAAGTAACCCATAGCACATTAGCCTTTTGTAACGCCATTGTTTGGAGCTACTCAGGTCACCAGATCCTCGCCAGGATGAATTAGCATAGCTCTCCAAGGTACAATGGTGCGGCGCTGATTTACATCGGCTGAAAGCTGTCCCTTTGTCTACTGGAGTTGTAGCGGGAGCAAGTTTAAATCACAGCTTTGCAATGGAGGCTCCTTCGACCCAGCCTCGCGGAAACAATGGTACGTGTGTTTTCTCTCTCTCGGCTGTGCAGATGACTTATTAGATGCCAGCGGTAATGCAGAGGTCTGGTGGTAGCTCAACAATAAGCTGAAATCGTACTTTAATGGCGCAATTTGAAGCAAGGAAGGGGAACACATAATTAATGAGCTCATCTGACTTCTGCAAAAGAGAAGCCTATCAGATAAGGGAATTACTTAAGCATGCTGATGAGCAGCTTAAAACTTCCTCATGCTCTTGCTTATTAATACGCTTTTTGTTTTCATTTTGCAGGACCACAGTGGTGTATTGCTACTGCTGTTTCCTGACAGCACGTACATTTCCTTTATAGTAACCTTGCATAAAAGGCATTTCTCAGGTCGTTAACATGGTAGATCCATTGGACAGAAGCTTCCAGACCAGGCCCACAGATGCTCTGTGTTATTTTGTGCACTTGTAGCACTCTTTCTGATGAACCCCCAACTCCGTGTTTGTTTATGATGTAAAGCTGCCTATTTGTCTCTATGATGCAGTATCACCACTTTTGCCTTGTGCGTGGATTCTGAGATGCAGTTTCTAGACCTCGTGGCTGGTTCTGGGCTATGTGGTTTCTAAGAGAATAATTTCAAAGTAAAAACCTTGGTGAAATTAGTTGCAGTTTTAAAACAGAATATTTTGTCAAAATCAAATTTATTTCAATGAGGGGCAATCACTCTAATGGCCGAGAAGAATGCAAAGATTAAATGAGGTATGAATAGCTGTAAGATGGTACAATTACCTCCTCAGAAACAATATATTTGTAAAGTTAATTCCTGTTGAACATGAACAATCTCCTTACACTTGACCCCTCTCTATTGCCTCTTCCATGCTTGAACTCTCCTTGAACTTTGAAGATCCATCTTGAGAGTATGATATGGCCATCTCTTTTGCATCTGGTTATTTTAGCTCCAATTTGCAGCCCTAAAACGGCAATTATGGTGATATATTGTTCAAGTCACCCGACATGGATTAGTATCGGGATCAGCGCGTTTATGCACAGGAGTGGTGAATGGAGACTACAGCTATGATTTTAAATGACTTGATTAATTTCAAAACAACACTTCAGAGTCCATTACATCCAGCAGGTGTTGGGGTTCAGACTGCCTTCCCTTAAGCAGGGCAAGCATGTCATATTTATTGCTTTTTTTTTTTTTTTTCTCTTTAATGTTTCTTTTTATTTTTTCCTCTCCTCCATCCTTTCTTTCTGTAAATGCCCGTGGCCTTGGAGGCAATGTGGATCAAATTCCCATTTTCATAATTCAGAGGGCAAGATTCAGATAGCCAAACTGTAATACGTTCCTTTACAAAGTTTGCTGGGGACACAGCATTATCAGTGTGAAGACCATGACTGGGTGAACAGCAAGGCTGTTTTGTTGGCTCAGGGTCAATTAAATAATGCCGAGCCTGCATAAAACATCTGTTTTAATGAGCTTTTGATCTAATAGTGCTATTTGAGACTGTGAATGTCAGCATCTACTTGTGCTCTCCTCTGATTTTATGCCAGACAGAGGCAGGTATTGCTGTGGATGCCAAGAGCAGACTCTTCATGGCCCCATCCCTTGTCCTGGGGTCATTACTGTAGAGTGGGAGAAAAGGACAGAAAACAGAGAAAGCATCTGAACTTTTGAGGAATGATTGGATTTGGATAAAGCAGGGAGAGTCGTGATGAAAGCTTTTCCAAACATCGTTGATTGTAGGGGCAGCCTTTTGTGATGATCAGATGTCATGTGCCTTTATTTTGTTCCTCCATTTAAGTCTTTGTGGCCTGGTCCGGCTGCTCTCTGTGCCTTATTTCAGCTAGAATTCTCGTTCCGGGCACACAATACACACATAAAATAAGGCCCTATTCTGTGAAGTGCCACTGAAATGACTGCTTGATGGCTGAGGTACTCCTTCTCATGAATAAAGGGACAAAAGTTTGGGGCTAATGAGAAGTTCAGGGTTGGAGTGTTTGTTTTGAAGACAGTAGCACATTCTGTAGGCAATGGTGTGGAGGCAAGGGAAATTCTGACTGGGGTCAGGAGTTTCCCAAAGGAAGCAGCTTCTGTTTGCACTGAAAGTGTAACTCCTCTTAGCAGGGGTGACACTACATCAGCCTGCTCTGAAGTCTGCTGAACTGGAGGGAGCCTGTCCAGACACACGGAAGATGCCTTCATAGGGCAAGAACCATGCACAGCTGAAACACAGATGAACAACTTTTTGGAGAATATGGGGAAATTGATATAGAACCTCTCCAAAGGCTCAGTTGAAAAGTGATGCCTAGAGCTGATCGTGTGCTGAGTGAGCATCTGGGATGATTCAGATGCTGCACTGTGGGAACTGTGAGTAACTCATAAACCTCTGTGAATGAGTTGTCAGGAAAAAGTGAAGCGTAATTAGGAAATGCTGATGATTGTTTCCTGTGGTAGTGATGATTTGGAATGTCATTCCTAAAGGGGAAACAAACAGTAGAAGGCTTGATTTTTCCCTTTACACTTCATTACACAGGTTGTTCTTCTGTGGAAGCGGTGTATTTACTAAGAAAAAGTCCTTTACAGTGAGAAAGAAAGTGGCCCAGGAAAGCACAGTTGAACTAATGTGCTGCAGAAAAACAACTCTTGGATTGCTAATTACATTCCCTACGCTGCAAAATCTTCCTGCATATGACACAAAAGGCACCACTGGCAGCTGAATATTTTTGTCTACCTCAGATTTGTCACTTCTTTGCTATTTTTAAAGTTTACATCTGCAATGCATCATCAAAGAGTATAAAGACTCTTTATAAAGTATAAAGGGCTATTTCTAGCTAATACTTTTTTTTTCTTTTTTTTCTCTTTTTTAATTGGCATCATTTCTTGAATAGCAAGGTTGGAAAAGGAAATTGACATGTTACATTTAAGAACATGCTTTTTTTTCCAAAGATCTTTTTGATATTAAAAAGAAAAAAAAAAATAAAAACATAATGGTGTCTTGCCATCTTACCTGGTGCCTTGTTTGGGAAGGACACCTAAATATTTGCAGATGTTGTTTGAACCTTTTCTTTAGGTGAAGGTCATGCTTTTACTCTAGAACAATGCATATATTTATCTTAAACTCAAGATAGACTTTGAGTGAAAACTGAAATCCAGATGTGTCCAAATACAAAAGGCTTGGCTGACCCGTTAGTGATGTGATAATATTCACACATTTCAAAGAACTTAACCATTTGCTATCTCAAATTGTTTCCCTTTTTGGTTGGGCTAATCTCTGTTTTCAATATTCTCCTTTATCCATGGGTCAGCAGTACTGTTCCTTTGGGGAAAGCACTGGGCTGAGATCCAGGTTGCAGGTTGCATCTTTCAGTGTTAGATGTTAAAATGGGGAGAGAAAATAGATATTTTTTGTCCTGTAGCCAGTACTGTGCACCTGTCTAAATTTCTTCTCTTTTTAAAATAAAGCTTTTCCCCGTGTATTTTTTTCCCCATTTAAAAGGCACTGAGTCACGTCAAAGCCTCAGGGTGTCTCAGCATCTTTCTGATTCCTCCCAGAGCTCATGCTGATGATTTCTGGTGGGGGAGGAGATGGGGGAGGGGAAGGGAGTGGTGGCAGACCTGAATCCTAATCTGTACATTTAGGGGCACTTGGCAGCCCCCAGGAGCAGCTCAGCAAACAGCAGCCGTGGTGTTTCCCACCTGTGGCACTGCAGAGCTGGCTGAAGGGCTTGGGAAACCATTCCTTTTGAAGCCGTTCGTGACCTGAGGCGTGTTTCTGTGCAGGCGATGCACAGCCTCCTCCCCTCCCACCCTCGCTAAGCAATGAGACTCTGCACGCAGGCACAGCCCAACTGCAGCCGCTCCGTGCAATACCCAAGCCATCATATTATTTGTATTCCAGATCCCATTCCTCAACACTGTCAATTTTTTCCCTCGCAGAGAAGCGAAAAGACAGTTTAAGGGACTTTCGGTGACATCCCCCCTGTTTAATGAAGCTTGGAGTTATGGGCAAGTGCCTCGAAGTGCCGTTATTATCTGCATGAGCGACTGAAGGCCGAGGGTCTGGCAGTGTGCAAAGAGCTCCGCCGCAAATGTGCACATTGATCACTGCTAATCAGCCCATCCGGGTCAGGGGTGCTGCCAAGACAGAGAGCTCTGCAAAAGCTGACAAATGGAGCAGTGGAGCTTGGGGGTTAATGTAATATTCAAACAGAATGAGGTATTCATTTTCTTACAAGCTTGTCACTTTTCCCTTCCTCTGACATTTTGCTAGGGAGTAGAATGAAAAGGCAGGGAGAGGGTGAGAATCTATGAGAGAGAAATGTCCTAACCAGGGAGAAAAAAAAAATAATCCCAGTTGTGTATTTAACACACTGTAGGAAAAAGGGATCGGGAATCAGAGCATTCACAGCATTTCTAAATCCTCTTTTTCTTTCTTTCTTTCTTTCTTTCTTTTTTTTTTTGAGAGAGAGAGAGAGAAAGTTTTGTCTTTTGCTATAAGGCTTCTTTTTTTAAAAATTTCAGATCCACTGTTCTGAAGGCTGTGTGCAAAACATACAGCGTGAATCACTGTCTTACTTGGGCTTCTTGCAAGGGTGAGAGAGGCTTGAGTAATGACAGGTCCAAGCTCCAGTAAGATCTTTGCTGATTCCATAATTACTCCAGTATTACAGTGTTGAATCCAGCTGCTGTGAAGGGAACTGTCCTAAGAAAACCCAGAATGTCTGTGAGCTGTAGGATTTTGTGCAGTGCAGCAGAGCTCCTGGGCCTGAGATGAAGCTGGGATCCGACTCTGGCCCCTGATAAATCTGCCCATTCTTTCTCTATACAGCTGTGGATCAGAAAATCATTCTTGAGAAATTAATCCTGTTCTTTTATTTTTTTCATTTTTTTTTTTTTCTCCAGTGGAGCTTCTTTCTCATCAGAAAAGTTTGAATTTTTGTCATTTATTTTGGCTCTCCCCAGTCTGTTTCCTAAGCATCTTCTTACTCTTATAAAGTTTGGAAACATCCAGTTAGCAATTACAATGAGGGCACTAATTGATTTTGTTCATTTCATCCCAATTGCTGAGTAATAGTGTAGGTCTGCCTTGCATGACTTCATCTCTTGACCAGGAGATTTTATGGGGATGACAGGAGGAAACCTCTGGCACTACAGGAGATACCCACTTCTTGTTTTCTGTCTGCTCTCGGTACTAGTTTCATGCTGAAGTTGGAAGTGGAAGGTAAGAGGAGGAGGAAGAGGAAGGGAAGCATATTGCTACCTGTCTTTGAAACTTTGGAATGTATTACAGCTCTGGTTAAAAAATAATGAAAACAACCTATTAGTTTCTCGAAATATCAGATCTGACAGGAAAGTGGAATAGCAACTGCAACAATACATTGAAAAGTCCTAATATCTCTTTGTTTTTCCTCACGTAAAGCAAAAGGCACAGAAGACGGAAGGAAAACCTGCGGATTAGGTCAGTGGGCTGGGTCCTGGGAGGTGTGAAATCAGCTCTCATTTCCCACTGAGGTGGTATAACACCCTGGGATAAGCAGCTGATCTTTCCTCTGCTTTGTTTATCAGATGCTTTCAAATGTTCCTATTTCTTCTGTCTCTTTTGACATCAACTCTTCAAAGCTGGCATAATTTCTTAACATGCCTTTTAAAGAAGGGTTTCCTTCTAGCAAATGCCTGTCCTGCAGTACAGAAAAATAATATCTGTGAGCGTATACAACCAGAGTTATTTAATCTTCCTTTTACCTGCCTGCGATGCTGAGAAGCCAGCAACGTTTCTCTAAGGCAAGCTATGTCTCCTCATCAAGCTTCTGTCTCAGAGATTCATGTGCAACATTTCAGTTTACTCAGCCTTTAATCGGATGCCTGGCCTACTATGAGTAGCGTGCAGCTTATGACCTCTTCCCAATAAACAAGTTTTAAACAAGCTGCCACATCAGAAGTTTTTTTTTTTTTTGCAGAAAATAAATGTGAGACAGCAAGGAGAGCTCATCATTCCAAACAGTGCTCCTTTTGCTAGGCCACTCTCTTCTTCCTTGCAAGAATTAATTTACAGCTGTGGAAGAGTGTGACTGTCCCACTGAAAAGAAATGCTACGGTTTGCTTGAGCATGGAAAAATCTGCCATTCTATGGGGATTGAAGTATGCTTAATAAGGCAAAGTTCTTAATGAATTATCCTGAAATCACTGCTGTCTGTGACACTTTCTTCTGCTAGTTGCATGTGGTGTCAGAGTGAATGCAAATATCTTGCTCATCTGGGCCGCTGTCCTTTGGGCATCTGATGTTTTGGAACTCATTAGTCATTCTGACAGACAAAGAGGGTGTTTAGAGAATACCAGGAGTTATTGCCAGGTCTGTGGACCCTGATTCCCAAAAACACATTGTGCAGATCTTTTGTTTGGGATCGCAGTAACTTTAAGCTTCATCTTGATGTTGAAATGATTTTATTTGCTTTCTTCTCCCTCCTTTTCTTTCTTTTTCAAAATTTAAAAAGTGGTAGGAATGGGAAGTGATAGTGAAGAAAATGGTATTTTTTTGTGTGACTCCTGTCATCTTGGCTAAACTATTGTCATCTTTGGAACACTTCCTAACAGCTTCAGCAACAGATGATGAAGCTCAGATGGGGAAGTGAGTGGATTGTCCTTACAATGTGGGAGATCACTGCAATGGTAGGTAGGACGGAGAATGCTATGCCTACTGTTCCCTTTGTCTCTATGTCTGACGAATTCCTTTTAATGCTGCTAAATGTACTTTCCCTCATTTTCCCTGTCAATCCTGATGGAAAGCGTGTTTAAGCTTCCCAGTGCCACTCTCTGCAAGAGGTGGCATGCCAGAATAATGTCCTGAGTACCAACTGGGTGCAAAGCATTATAAATACAGGAGACTGGGGCATCAGTTCACAGATGTTTTAATGTGAGCACTTCCCTGGAATAAATTCCTCTCTACTCCATAAATTACCACCTGACTGGCTGAACAGGAGCTTGAACATGTACCCAAGCCTCAGTAGCCTCCTCCTACTGTTTCAGTACGCACTGACTTGGCCTGGCAGGTACAGAAACTCTGGAAACAAATGGAGGTGAGTATCACAAATTCTGTTATTACCTGTTGTTGGCATCAGTGTGCAGCTGAGGTCTGCAGTTACTGTAGGAGAAACATAAGAAACGTTGACACGACTTTGTACTGCTAAACAGCCCCGGCCCTCAGCATTTCACAGTTTGCTGATAATGTTGATTTTTCAAATAACATTTCTTATGGCTCTGTTCCCCATTATTTCTGTGAGAAGAGTTTAAATGATTTTAGACCAGAGGTGCCGTCACAAATATCAGGCAAGTAATGTGATTTTTCTCAAATAGCTGCAGCTTTGATGACACGTACCCTTTCCACTGGGGGGCTTAGCACTGATAAGCACAGCTGGCAGTAACAGTGCACATTTGCTTTCCTTCCTACCCCCTCTGGATTGTAAAATGTTCCAGGATGATTTGATAGTAGCTGAACTCATCCCTCTCCTCTGTCTCCTTCTGTGATGATAAAGAAGTCAAAATAATGTGAGATTGGTTTTCAATGGTCTTGCTTTTTAATATTAGGAGGAAGATATTGAGGTTTGGGCATGTGTTCTAACTCAGGGTCAATCAGTTGTAGGATGGGCTGAAAGTGATGGAAGGAATTGTGTATTTTCCTCTTCGAGGGGGAAATTGGTCAGGGGCAGAAAATGTGACCTTGGGCAAATTACCTAAGTGGACTGTGGTGGAGAATTTAAAAAGAGGGGAGAAATGCTGAACTCATCTAGTCGTTTTCCCTCTTTCCCACTAGATGGCCAGTTATGTTACATCCATAAACCCTTTTCTATCTTGCTATCTGGGAATCTCTAAATGACATGCGTGAGTCTCAATCTGCCACAGTCCTGATGAAGAATGCTAGAAACAGATCTCATGATTCAGGCAGAAAACTTTCAAGCGATACTCTGCTGGGTCATAAATATTTTTTTCCATCACTTGAATTTCATAATTTTTTATTCCCTCTAGAGATAATATTTAACAGTAAAAGCAAGGGACAAGTGCTTCTGTTAGAAGGCCAGGAACTAAAATGAGCAACATGGCTTGAAACTATGTTCAAGACGGAAGAGTGTTGTTTAGCCATGTTTTTTTGTTCAGTTTCCATACTACTTTTCTTTTTTTCTTTTAAATGACTTGGCACTGCTTTATCCTTCATGTGAAATTTATTATTGTCTTATTCACATTAATTTTGAATGCTTGATCAGAAATCTGATCTCTCTCTAGTTTATATGTTCACTTTCCAATAAAGCAATTAAACCCCAGCTGCTGTGCAGGAAAGAGTGTCTACGAGTCAGATCCTCTTCCCAAGGATTGCTCTTTTATAGATCGCTCTTTTGTCCACTTTGCCTGCTAAGAGTTTAATTACACTGAAGAAGATGATAAATGCCTGATAGTTTGCTTGGGCGTGGAAAAATCTGAGTATCCATAAAATGGTTCTCAGAAATGCTTCTATGGAAAGCAATAGCTCTCAACTTGCTATTCTTATCTGTACAGAACCAAAGAGTTGGTTGTCTCATATTGCATTATTCAAACCCTCTTGGAGAACTCCTTTTTTTGTTTTAGAACTACATTTTCTTAGTTTTTAGTCTAGGAATGTAGTGATTTACTGAAAAGCAATGGATTCTGTGATCTTTCTCTTTAGCTTTGCACTGTCTTGTACTCCCAAACAATCAGATCGCTTTCCTGTCAGTCGATTGTCTTTTCCAGGTATTCTAGAAATGTTTGGTCTGCATTTGCTCTTGTCCTTAGTCTTGGAAGTAAAGTACAAAGACTACAGGAACTGCAAATAAATGAGAGTTAGATGTAAACTTCAAGCTGGAGAGAAAGAGGTCTTAATGCTGAGGACAATTATTTCCTTGCAGATAAACACAGAGCTCCTCCAAAGGCACTGGAGCCAAGCATAGGAAAAACTGATGTGAGCAAGCAAGGACTGCTGAATGGTGACAGTGAGCCTGTATGCTGCTATATACAGACCTCTTCACAGTGGCCTCTGATTTTTGCAATCAGATGAAGAACAGGATGAAAGGTCTGGTTA
Source organism: Centrocercus urophasianus (assembly GCF_019232065.1). NCBI lineage: Eukaryota > Metazoa > Chordata > Aves > Galliformes > Phasianidae > Centrocercus > Centrocercus urophasianus. The sequence goes on along the minus strand of NW_024884475.1, from coordinate 44,874,432 downwards.
AACCTCATTTGTTTAAAAGGTAAAAATCAAGCTGTTCAAAAAGAAAAGCCTACAATTTCTCCCAGAATTCTGTACTGAATATATATTTTTTTCCAGCCAAACAATTCCTGCCCTACTGGATAGAGTTAGGAACTCCTCCTTAGCAGTGAAGGTCATCTTTGAGTCTAGTTTTCTCTAATTTGAAAACATGAGACTGTAGGCATTTGAATGCCTTTACTGCACAGATGAAACTGCGTTGTATTATCTTACTGCTCAAATCTGGATCCTAATCCTCCTGTTTTAATAGATGGAATTCATGATCCTATTTCTGTCACTCTAGAAAAATCCTAGGTAATTTTCAGGGGGCAAAAAAGAACAATACCCTCCTGAAAATTAACTTATCTGCAAACATCTTACATTAGAATTTGCTATAAGGAACAAAGAGTGCACAGGAATTTAACAGACAACATTCTCCCATCAGATAGCGAGTAATTTTTTAATAAAGTTTAAATGATGCTGTTAAGTATTTTGAATGAATTTCCCTGTGGTCTGTTAAACACTGAATAGCATTTCCACAAGTGTGTTTTTTCATTTGTTTGTTTAAAATCTAAATTAATACCCTATCCCTGAACAGGATGGAATACACATTAGATAGAAGAGGTGAGTTCACATACTCACTGCGTCAGTGGGTTTGCAGAAGTATTCTGTTTGTGACAGTGTACAACACTCTTGTGCCAGTGAAGAATAGCCTGTATCTTGTCACTCAGGCTTTGCACAGAGAAAACAGTTGATGGGAGAGATAAATATCGAAAAACTGAGACAATCTGACAGAAATAAGGAATTGCAGGGAACAGGCTCTGAATCAGTATGCTTTAAAAACACCACTGCACGCTTCTTTTTCTCAATTTTCAAATAGGGTGTCAATTAGAAGCCTCTAAAGGAATTATGACATTCCTTCTAACCCCTTAGCACAGCACCCAGTGTTTTCTTACCCATCCCTTCCCCTTGATTCCTCCAGTCAGCCCTCTGCTACTCACACACGTCTGTCTCTGCATTTTCCATCAAACCTGGAAATGCCTCCTGCCTGCCAGAAAGACAAGATGGCTCAGCTGCCCTGCAGTCAATCCAACAGCTTGGCTTGCACAGCAGAGCCTGGCCAGCCGAGTCACATTTTGACCTCCTTCATCTGCTCCTCTGAAAAGTTTTGGAGCCACACAAACTCTTGATAGTGTTCTGCTCCTGTGTGCCAGAGCCCCCTGAACAACTCAGGCAGATCCGGGCTGGGCTGTGGGGCTGTGGTCATATTTTGTTTTGGAAGTGGTTACTGCAATTTTCTCTCATTACATCTTTTCCCCTCCCACCTGAATCACATTTGGCTGAGGCTCCTAGCTAAGCCTGGTCCTAACCCTGGCACCTTAGGCTCTTTCTGTGGGGAGAGCCAGATGCTACATGAAATGCAGTTCCTTTATGGTGGAGTGATGGCTTTGGAGAACAAAGGAAGGGCAACAGATGTCATCTACCTGGAGTTATGCAAGGCCTTTAATTTAATCCACACCACATCCTTATCTCTAAATGGAAGAGATATGGATTTGAAGGCTGGGCTATTTGGTGGATAAGGAATTGGTTAGGAGGCAGCAGCTAGAAGGTTATTGTCAACAGCTCTATGTCCAGGTGGAGGCTGGTTTTGAGCAGTGTCCCACAGTCTTAGGATCAGTAGTCTCTAACCCCTTTATCAACAGCACAGATGATGGGATTGAGGGCACTCTCAGCAAGTTTGCAGACAACAGCAACCTGAGCGGTGCAATTGGTATGAGAGGAGAAAGGGATGCCAACCAGAGGAATCTGGACAAGCTTGAGGAGTGGGCTCATGTGAACTGAATGAGGATCAACAAAGCCAAGCGCTTTCATGTTTGATTTTGGTGAGAGTGTGTTCTACGTGTTCTTTAATCAGCATTATTTCCTTAAAACACAAGCCAATATGTTTTGTGTATTGTTTCTACTTCGTTATGGAGAAGAAGCCTTGCTGGCTCCTGATGGTTTTTGCCCACACTCCTGTAAGGAGGAGAGTGAAGTCAGCATGTGTGAGTGATTTATGTTTTGTGCCTAGTGCAAAGTAGGTTAGCTTTGTCTGATGTTGTATAATGTCTTTAATCATACAAACAGGCCTGAAGTCCCTCTGTTTTGTGCTGTAGTAGCTTTTCATTTTATTGCCACTTCTCTTTTGTGCTTTGGCATAAGAGGGGAAGATGTGTGAGAAAGAAGTTCATCCTCTAAGCTTGCTCTTCAGGTCTTTAGTTTTCATGAGGACTTTTCCCTCACTGTTATTTTTCAGTGCTCAAGTGGTTTCTCTGCAGTTCATAAATCCTAAATTAACTCCAGTAGGTTTGTGAATCTTGATGTGAAAACATATATGAAATCCCTACTGCAGTGGTCCCTGAAGAAACCAACACTCACTCATGGCTTTTTATGTATGTAAAAGCTGTTGAGAGCTTTCTTATTTATCTATTGTGCCCATACCCCTTGTCTGGTTGCTCAACTGGCACTTTAATTAATCCATTAAACAGAGGTTAGATGGTGAAGTATGTGTGCAGATCGAACATTCCTTTTGAGGCAGTGGTTTGTTTTAAATGCTATCCACTACTGCACTGCATGCTAGGATCTCTGGTCAGGATGTTGGAGATGACCTCAGCACTACTCCAGTAGGGAAGAAGAGCTCAGCCATGTAAAACGACTTCAATTAATAGTTAATTACATGAGGTAGTGCTCCTGTGAGAGCAAGTTATCCCAAGTCATTTACAGCTACCCATGCTTTGTTGCACTACAACAGAATAAGGAAGAGCACTGAGAGTGCTGCCTTGGGATCTGCTGTCCAAAGTGAACAGAGCAGGTGGGGATTTTGGAGTCCAGTGAGGTCTTAAGCTAAGGAATGAGAAACAGTTTGCATATACTTGTCAAAGAGTAGGAATGTTTCTTTTCATTTCCACCCTTGTATCTCTAAGTGAGAAACATTTTGGAGTGAGCTGAGGTTCAAATTTTGTGATGGGGCAGATTATTGTTCGGAAAAACAGAGCTGGGGAAAAGAGAAGACAGTAGCACATTTTTGTGCTGAGGTTGGTAGAATGGAAATAATTATGACTCTGTAAGTGTCAGTCACTCTGTCTCTCTTTGTTTTGACACATTCAATTCTAGTGACTGGTGGTGAAGAAGATGAGAGCATTAGGGAGATTTGAAGTAAAAATTTTAATGGGGGGAAGCAAGGGGAGAAAAAAAGCTGCCGAAGATGATTTCTGGCAGGCAGTCCAGTTCCTGGTGCAGACAGATTGGCTGATGTTGATTGTTGACAGCTTCTCCAGCTTGCTAATTACAACTGTAAAATATTCAGGTGAATGACAGTTACTTGAAATGTTAATTCTGCTTTTTTTTATTTATTTATTTATTTTATTTTTGCAGCTGCAACTGTTAGTTGGCTATTGCTATAATTGATGGACACTGGCAGTTGCTCAGACAGATGGAAATTAATACTCGTGTTACCGTTAGAACTCGCTTTCACAGTCACGTTTTTATTAGCCTCCCACACTGAATTAATGTGTGCACGATGGTGCGTGTAGAATCATAGAGTCATTAAGGTTAGAAAAGACCAGTAAGATCATCAAGTCCAGCCATCAAGAAGGAGCAGCACAGATCCTACTTGCAGACCAGCAGGTGCTTGCTGTGTATTGGTGGGCCATGGTAAAAAGTAGTGAGGCTGTATCAAATGAGAGGCATCAGCCTGCCATGGACTTCTGGTGCTGAACCATGGGCTGAATCATCGCAGAGCTGAGCAAGCAGTTCAGGCTGGTTTTGGAAAAGTGGGTTTGGGATATTGTGCTGAATGATGCCCCACATGAAGTGGGCTCAGATTGGAATCATGTAACTTTTCTACTAGTGCTGTTAAAGCTGACGCATGTGCAAAATCTTAAAATGTAAAGCAGTGGTGTGGGTTTTACTATTGGAGACAGAACTTCACTCTGTTGTACATGAAAGGGGAAAGATGATGAAACAAGACTGAATTGTCATGCCTGGCTGCACTGAAGATATTTACTGGAAAACAAACGCTTTCCAACACCAAAGTTAACAAAAAATGGTCCTGTATATCACTCGAAGCTTGGAGATATGAACTCTGAGTGAAGTTCCAGTGCAATGGTGATACATAAGGTGCGTTTGTGTACAGGCTGTTTCTGTGCAATTTTCTTTCCTAAACCAATGCTTTATCTGTATTTCAACAGGTCTTATGTTGCATGGTAGTTTACTCAGGAAACCACGTGATTCTAATTCCTGCCCTCAGCTCCTATTTAGCAATGTGTCTTTTGAGTAACTTGAAGAAACATGATACTGAACTTTTTTGAGGCCCCAGAATTTCAGTATTTTCGAAACTTCTGCTTTTCCTTTTTTCAGGTAAGAAGGCTTGCTCACTGTAAAAACCTAAAAAGTGTTACCTGGATGGTTGTTTGCAGCTGCAGATCCTGCCAAATCTTAGAAGAGAGAAACGCTTGCGTTCAAGGAGAATGGAGCTATCCATCCAGTAGAGAGCTGATGCCTTACTTGTTAGCTTAATGAATGCAAGAACAGGCCCTGCACTTTTCCTCAACTTGAGAAAAAAAGTTAGATATTTTTCTTCTCCCACAATGATGTGGGAGTCTTAAAACGTACATTAGAATTGATGGAAACTTGTGGCTTAACTTCATCAGAAATGCAGCTATTATCTTGTTGAGTTTTAGTCATGTGAGTTGAAAGCAACTACGATGATGACTGAAAGGAAAATGCCCAGAGGTGGTATAAGCAATTAATAATGTGAATCATAGAACCATAGAACTATTTGAGTTGGAGGGGACTTTCAAAGGTCATTTAGTCCAGCTCCCCTGCAATGAATATAGACACCGCCTAAATCAGGGTGCTGAGAACCTGGTCCAGCCTGGCCTCAAATCTGAAGGTAGCATTGAGGTGAGGTTTTGGTAAATTGTGACATTGTAGGTACAAGAAACTATTTGAGAGATTACTTGTTTGACTTGAAAGGAGGCTTTCTCTTTGCGACTATGGGACAAGGGGGTTGGATCAGGAAAAAATTCTGGTTAGCCTCAATAAGAATTTGCTTCAGCTTCCCAGGGTTAGGTCACTGAACACTCAGGACTTTGCATCTTGGAAAGAGCTAAAGCAAGCTAGTGTATGCAAAGAGCTCCATTGAGGCAGCTCTGCCAACAGTGTCTGCCAAACAAGTTGAAGGGTTCAATACTTTCTGAATAGCAAAGTCAGTTCTTAAATTCTGCTTTGTTTAAAGTTTCCAGAACATAGCACTTCAAGTTGATGAGGAAAATCCTTCTTTCCTTCATGTTCAGAGATTGTGACCAAGTAGAACTCTCTTCCCAGGAGGTGTTTTGAGCCATGGGTAGAGGTAGGCTGACAAAATGAACAGCAGCTCAGTCCTAGGTGTGAATGCATCTTCTGGCTGTTTTGTTGCTTCTGTGGAGGAAGTCCATGCACACAAGGTCCTCTCTCCCATTCTGTCCTATACCTAAGCCTCTTGCTAACAACTCACCAGGTGTGACTGAGTGGTGGTTCTGATCTCAGAGCTGCAGTGTCAGCAGTTGCTAAGGATCTCTCCACTAGCCTGCTCAGCAAAGCTTTGCTGTCAGTATAGTTCTGCTCTTGCACACAGTGCAGGAGATGTTCATGTGCTAAAGGTAGGATTGTGTTGCCCACTGCTATGCCAATTACTGGATATTAATGGCAGGATAGCATGCATATGCCTAAACTGGGAAGCAGAAGGTTAATAGACGAACAGCACCAGAAGATCCCATTTATCAGTTTCTATTTATCTCTCCTTGGGAGGTGGCAGGTTTACAGTAAATACCTTCTGTCCTCCTAATTTCCTAATGATGGGGATAATGATGGAGAATGGTGAAGTCATTAACTGGGACAGCCTCTGTGCATCACTCTGTCAACCACATCTCTCCAAGACCTGCAATGAAAAGTGATGGGCCCCAGCTGTTCACCAGATTCTCCTCCCCTCCCCCTCTCCCCATTCCCAATGCCAGTTGCAGGCTTAGCAGTTGGAAAGGGAAAAAAATAAAAAAAAACCCACAAACCAAAAGACAAAGGGCTGGTCCCTCTCTTCTGCACTGGAATCATCCTGCTGTAGAGCTCAGTGCAGTGCTGTCCTTAGACAGAGCGGTGTTATTTCAGTAAGGACCACAGCACTGCATAACAGTGGTTTTATTAAAAAGAGCAGAATGCAGAAGCAGGTTGTACTGTTTGGAGTGAGACATTGGATTTCCATTGTGCTGCCTTCTGCTGAAGGACCTATTAAATATCTGTAAAAATTCTTAGCACTTTTTGTATGTGAAGCATTTTGCTGGGATACTGATGGGTTGCAGTGTCTACAAAGACCACTGGATGGGCAAACAGCTTAAAGTTATAGGTATATTGGGAATGGAACTACAGAGGGAATACAGTACCCAGACTTTCTACATCACAAGAGCGCAATAGGAGGTGGTGAAGTTACCATCCCTGGCGGTGTTCAAGAATCGCAGGGATGTGTCACTGAGGGATGTGGTCAGTGGGCATGGTAGGGATGACTTGGTGATCTTAGAGGTCTTTTCCAACCTTTACGATTCTGTATTGCTACAGTCACTTGTTGTGGCCTTGAGTGTTCTATGACAGAACTCTGCAATTGCTTAGCTGCTGTTTCCTCTGCAGAGGCTGAGAATCCAACCTTCTGTCATGAAATCTTTTTTAAAGAGAGGCCTGTCTGCAGTGAGGTTTTCCTGTTGCATCTGCCATTTGTCAGGCTCATAAAAGAACTCTTGAGCTGTGGGAGCTTTGTATTAGAAGGGTTCATTAACTTTCAAATGTTTCAATTGAGAAATTTCAGAGCTCTCAGCAATCGACCAAGGTGGCTGGCTCAGCCAAGAGTGTCCCCTGACAGTCAGGTACAGATGTGATTGCTAGTCAGAGAGCTGTAAGAAACATAATAGTGTCCCAGAAAGTGTCATACTTGAGCTGGAGAGGCTTAAACCAAATAGCCCAGAGAGACCGTAAATAATTTTTGTTATTCTTTAAGGGACAGGAAGACAGAGGAGCCCTTAGCCAGTAGTATGCCAGGAATTCAGTCTATGAGGTTGTAGTGCAGTTGGGTCCCATTCTGGTGTGACTCATCATGTTCATAAGCTGCTCTGGAAAACACGACAGGGAAAACACGGTTGTGGTGAGAGGAGGGACTCCACTGGCTAATCCTAAGCAGATGATAAACTGTTCCTAAGTGCCAGGTGCCAGGAAAGGTTGAGATGGTACAGACAGGCTTTTTGTTTGAGTTAGGTTTCTGTTACAGTGGTATCTGAGCAGAGGGATAGACTGAAAATGAAGGGCAATGAAACAGTTCTTTTGTCTGGGAGATGTGATATTATCCAGTTAAGGCATTAGAAGAAGACTGAGTAAACTTTGCCTCAATATTTTTTTCTATTTTATCTTCACGTGCTGGATGCTACTCCAGGTAGTATTTCATACAAGTGAGATGAAGCTTGGGATTTCAGTCCTGCCACGTTACCTTGGTTCCCATAAGATCTCCTGAAGCCCTTAGCTGAAACTGTTAATGCCACTAGTTTCCTGTGGTCTGACTGTTCAGTGTCCAGCAAAGTAACTGCAGCAGTCCTGGGCAAGGTTCAGTAGCATCAGCTGTTTCCGTGGCCAGCCTCTCAGCTTTGACACCTCAAGCATGACATAAATCAGGCTAAACAGAACATGCAATATTAAACATCTGTTGACTTCTAAATAAGGAAAATCATATTAGTCACTCTGTAAGCAATCTGCATGATAATTTCAGGAAAGCATGAGGTGACTGTTCTCTCAGAGGAAGAAATAGCTGATGGATATTTTCTATACATGTGAACTAGCTGTAGGAAAGACTGAAGAGCTGGCTGTGGACAGAAGTCTTCCTTCTGTGAGGTGCCTTTGTTGGAGAAAAGAAAGACAAGTCAAATTGTCTACCGCTGTGGAAATTCATTTCAGATGTGTTCAGGGCAGTATCTACAGCACCAAATCTTGGGCAGAATGGAATCTGTTGCAGATACTGTTTGTCAACTGAAAGAAATCTCACTGGAGCATTGTAGTCTCTCTAAAATAATTTTTTCAATTATGTTTAACATACAGCAGTGGATGACTTAAAAAACCATACTAGCTGACAGCCCAAAGGCAACCAAATGTTAGAGTCAAGTCCATTTTTAAAGGTGCAGAGTGTCTATACTAACCCTTCATCTATAGATGGTTGAAAGAAAACAAAATACAGAAGTTGTGCACCTTTTAGAGATCTCAGCACTTAGACCTGCAGATGTGGCTGCAGTATAGAAACAAAGAAACATGCAGCGTCAGGATGAGGAAAATAAAGGTTTGGACCAAGTTTATGTAGAAACACATTCAATTGAATGTGTGTTCAAGTTCAGTTCTAACAGCATTTTTTACCTTGCAGAACAACACTGGTGTTTAGCAGCAGCCTCTTGAGAATCCACTTCTGACAACTGAAGAGCAGTGTTTGGAGTAGGATGACTACAGATACTTTACCTTAGGTTTGTTAACATCACATCAGAGTTCCAAACATACACCATATAAACATATACCAATACTTCCATTAACAATGTAATGCAATCATTATGTTGTTAATGGAAGTATTAGAAACAACTGTGTTCAGTGCATTTGTTTCCAGGTATGCTGGCTGGAAGGATTATTCCTCTGGCATGTTTAAGATGCTACTTTAAGATCACGGCTACTTTAAAAAAGGCAGCTAGGTATTCTGTATATAGTACTAATTGTCTTTTCTCGAAAGGAATGTAAAATGATCCATCTGTCATGACACTAGGATATACAAATGGAATTCTGAGAGCAATAAAGAATACTAAGCATCTACTCCTTCTCTTTACAGAAAAGCACTTTTGTGATTTCTTCTAATGCATAAAAAAAAAAAAAACAAAAAAAAACAAAAAAAAAAAACACCACCTTGCCTGCTCATCTTGGAAAACTCACAGTACGAACTCTTCTCCCACTGCCCTTTATACTAGCTCCAAATATCGTTAATGTTAGTTATACAGTAATGTGGTAATTATTTCAGCATTCACCAAGCATTTTGTTTGGTCTTTCTACAATCACATTGATATTTTCATTACTCTCGACTTATCCTTTCTCTTCCTTTCCTTGCTACCGCTTGCAGTGGAAATCAGTGCAATTCTATCCTGTTAGAATTTTCTTCCCCTTCCCCTTTTTTTTTTCTCAGAAAAACCACATTGAAGACATGAGTTGTGGCCGCAGCCCTCTGTAGACTCTACATAGAGTTTTCCAGGGGTTAAGTGCAGTGAAAAGTCATCAACCCCATGATGCAGAGTTGTGACTGCCTATTCGGGGTTTCCTCTTATTCACATAATGGAATGCATCTTCACATATTCAATCAGCCATAGTTATTGTGCCTGGCTACACAGACTGAAGCTAAGATGCACACTGAACATTTCTGTCACTTTCGCTGTTCTGGCCACTATGCTTATTCAAAGAGCTGGAAGGAAAATTCTCATTAGAGAAAAATTCATTTAGCCTTATGAAAGCCTGCACTGTCTCCTATTAGCTTTAGAGAGCTCTCCCTTCTGGTTAGGGTTGGCCTGATCAAGGCCTGAGGCAGAATGAAGAGACAGCTTCAGTGTCCGAGTAAACATTAGGGCTATAAATGAACAGGATTTTGTTCATAAGGCCATTGCTCAGAAACTGGAGAATAAGCCTGCCATAGCAGTGAGCTGCTGGTAGTATATACTGTGACCCATGAGACTGTTGCAAACTTCAAGGTGAAAATGAGAATCTTTGTGGTTATCAAGCAAAGGAGACATCCTTACGTTGAGAATCCAGGTGCTGGTAGGTTTCTATTACATAGGCTAGGAAAAAGAACAAAGCAAAATGTGGGTAAGATAAGCTTGTTTTGGGAATTGTGGTGGTGGCTGTGTGTAGAAGGGGTGAGCTGTGCATGCTTCTGGGCAGCATAAGTGTGTAAAGGAGATGAACTGAGGGCACTGTGTACATTAGAGTAGTTCCTGTGCATGTTGCTAAGCTGGGATGAAAGAGTATGGCAGTAGACATCTATTGGGAGTTGAAAAGTATCACTCATGGTACACAGATGCTGAAGGTCTCTGCAAGTGAAGTGGTGTCCAGAAGTGGGAGCAGCACCTTTGCGGTACTGTGGCAGGATCCTTTTTTTTCTTGAAGGAAGAATGCAAGCTGTAAAGCACCTAGAACTTAAGAAGTTCCCAGGAGGAAGGATGCAATGAATGCAAACTGGTCTTCAATTGACAGAAGTGGATTCTCAAGAGGCTGCTGCTGAAGCATGAGTGTAGTTCTGCAAGGTAAAAATGTTGTTAGAACTGAACTTGGGCACACATTTGAATGATTGTGAAAATGGAATCCAGGTCCAAACTGAGATGGAATGAATGAAACATAGAGAATTACTGAAATGTACTTCAAATTCCTTCCAAATAATCCTGTAGCACTTCTGGTTGACAAGACTTTGTCAGACCTGCCTCGGTAGGTCTGTCCCATCAAGACAGGAATCAGGACAGAGATGAAGGGACAGATGGAGGAAAGGAGACAGAGTATATGATCTTGCTCAAGGGACACATTAAATTTAAGAATTTAAGTGGTTTTTTTTTTTTTTTTTTTTTTTGTTAATAGCTTCACAGTGTATTACTGTCTGACCTTGCAGAAAGGATTTTTAAGTACCTTCCCATTCTCCCTTTGCTTTGCTTTCTGCTTTTTATCTTCTTAGAGTAATAAAGATGCTCAACTCCAGAGAGCTCCTATAGGAATTGAATGCTTAAACACACAGCCTTGCTCTGGAAGAGGAGGTGGAGGAAGAAGTGTGAATAGGAAGGGGGAGGAGATCTGTCAAAAACAGCTTTAGGACTGATCAAAGCATGAAGGAAGGAGGGGACAGTCTCCTCCTGAATATGATCATGTCATTTCAGAAGACTCTTTACTGCAGCAGAGCTATGCATCAGTGCTGGGAGCAGTGTACATTAAGAATTAGCATTTGCTTGGAGCTTCTAATGTGCTGCAGGAAATAGAATTGATCTCTACTCCTGATACAAGGCTAAGGAGAAATAAGGCAGCCTCTGGTTAGGAGAGGGTGCCTTCCCCACTTGGCAGCACAAGTTTGGGAGCAGGAATAACACTAAAACTCAGATGGCTGAGTGTATACTTTGTATGCAGCTACAAATGCAGCAGTAAAAGAAATGGCTCACTTCTGTTTATTGTGTTGCATCTGCTTTGGCTTACACTTGTGTCTACTACCAGTGGTTCTGCATGAGATTCCACCAATCTGGGGAGTTGGGCACTGCAGAACAGGATGAACATAAGAGTTAAAGGAAGCAAATGACAGAATAACCAACCAAAGGGGAAACACATTTCTAATTTTGCTAAGGTAAAAGCTGAATCCTCATTACGCTAGGGGCAATTCAGTGTTCTCTGTGAGTACACAATGGTGGGAATGATGCAGAGCAAGTGATTGCCATACTAAAATTTTGTCACAATCTTTACTTGCTGTAATGGATCCCATCACTTTCTAAAAATTAGGGCTTTTCTGCCACATATCTATTTCAATTCTTTTTATATATCAAGGGGACAGATGTTTTGATGGCCGAGGGTCCTTATACAAGCTGTCTGCATTGATATATACAGATGACTTTGCACTGGAGAAGGAAGGTGTGGTAACAGCAGGGGCAGCGAAGAAAAATTCTGGTGGCTTTGATTCACATACTCCATCCATAGTAAGACTGCTTCTGAAGTGGTGGAATCCGAATGCACAGCTGATAACAGCCCATGGCTTTATGGCACTAGCTGCAAAGTGCTAAGATCAAGATGATAGGTGGCGAAACGGTTTTCTTGTGGTCAGCAGAAGTAGTTATGAGTCATAGTCAAGAGCCAAGGAGCCGTGTTCTTTCTTTTTGCTACAGTGGCCTTTGCTGTTTAGCCTTTGTGAAACAGTGTCCCCCACCCCCATGGTGCTGTCACAGCAGTAACATAGCACTGAGGTGATTTTGTATCGTGCAGCCAAAAGAAAGGAAAATAGTATCTTAAGTGACAGGCTCTAAATACAGTGAAAAGAAGACATTCATCATGCGTGTGCAGTCATATTTTTTGTCATCTCCTTAGACTGTGAAAAGGCAGTCACAGTAAAGCTTACTTAAAATACGTTCAACCTTTTCCTGTTGACGTTTGGTATTTTTTTTTTCAGCCAAAGATCTCTAAGTTGCAAAGATACATAGGGCTTAATGACATTAGTAAGACCCATTGGATAATGCCAAAAGTTATTTTTTGGTGTTTGGGTGTGTTTATTTCTGTAAACAGCTGTATGCAATGAAAACAAAGATGATTATTAAATTACAGAAAGCTTAAGTGGAAAACTGAAACAAGACTATAAGGAAATACTAATGTGATAAGTAACTAATTACGTACAAAATAATTAGTTATGAAGGTATCATCTTTGCTGAGATTTACTTTCCTTTGGGTCTATTTAAAATTAATACTTTCATTTACATCACTGTCTTAAGTGTATTGTGTATGGAAAGAGATTAAATTTTAGTGGAAGGTAAAAGACAATTTTTTTACTACAGGAGGTTTTTAAAATGGGAAAAATACATCTGATGTTCTAGTATTCCCAGACGCCCAAAAGGCGAGGTATGGGATGGGAGTTAAGATCCTGTTTCATATCAAGATGTGGAGTTACTATCCTGTAGGTGATCATTCAACTCTGTTCTATCTAAAATTTACATTGGGGAGAAAAGGACAGTGTTTAAAACTGAGTTAGATCTGTATATGATCAGAGAACTTGAATCCAAATCAGAGAGCTTGGGAGCAGCCAAGAGATAAACAGCAGCTTCTGTTCATCTCAGCTTCACATCGATAGGAAGGCTTTGGCCTGAACTGTCCTTAGGTTGCACCTGGGCTCATTGGTCAGGTAAAGCAATCAAATCAGAGCAGAGTCTGACACTGATTTTAAGTTTCCAACTTACTGCTTTTATCTGCATGGTTCCACACAGCTCATTTTGCAAACATTCCATGATGCATCATCATAAATTGAACTACTGCTGAAGTCAAAGGGTAGGAGCTCATGTGTAAATGAATGCTCCTCAAATTCTCGTTACCTATTGGGCCTTTGAGATCAGCTCTAACAAGCATAGTGCAAACAACAGCGGTTTCGTTTGTTGCATGCCATTGGGAAATTAAATGTCTGCCAAGTTAATGTCACTTAAAATTTGCAGTGACATTTACTGCATTTGACAAAATGTAGGAAAAAGAGGTTCCAATTAACCAGAACTTCAAACACAGCAGATAGCGCCATTTATTTTGGAGGCATGATATTCAGAAAGGTCAGTCTTTCAGCAAGCTAACCTCCACCATTTACAGTGCTTGCTACAGCTAATGAGCACTTTGCTCAGTTACATAATGGGTGCTTTATGCAAAGAAAATCCTGATGTGGTTCTGTAGTTGATGTACGCAGTAAAATCAGTTTTACCATACAGATATGAACAGAGGAAGTGATGTATAAGAAATCTACTATAGTGTACTAGAAAGACAAATGCCAATTCTGCCCTGGGAGCTGACCATTCAGAAGGTGCATGTGTTCTAACAGGAAAACAATAGGTGGAGAGAGATTAGGCTAGTTAAGTGCCCTGGGAGGAGCGGTGATCTTTACTTGTAAGAAACGTCTGAGGTTCAGGGAATCTGGACATAGTCTTGCTGGGTCTTGTTGAGAGTAACAGTGAAGTTTCTTGGCAGTTAATTTCATGTCAGGTGAAACAGTCACATCAGGACTTCTGCCCTCAGACTTCTGATCTCAGTGCCAAGTGTCAGGAGGAGCTTCATATCCCCACCTCAAATTGACAACCAACAAAAGGAAAAAAATTTACAATCTTTGTGTTTCTGCTTAGGCTTGCGAAGCACAAAGCCTTATGTAATAGGGTGGTAGTTATGAACTGTAACATGGCAATAGTGCCTTAAAGGCAAGTGGAAATCTAATACTACTTTCTACACTGTATAATATATGTTGACAAAAAACTGGAAGAAAGATGGAGACTATGGGTAGACTTATTTTTTCAGTCTTAAATATTAATATTAATCTGTTCCAAATAACATTTCTTCTGTCCAAATTAATGTCAGCTGTGTGTCTTTTAAGTTTCTGGAGCTGGTCTGTAATGTCGTTAAGCTATCTGAAAATAATCAAGCAGAGATTTTGCAAATGGTGTTGGTTTTGTACTAAAGGTATGTTCAGAGAACTCCAACTATATCAAACTGTTGAATGACGCACAGTTTCTGCTCAACACCTTTTCTGTTGCATCCCTTTACAGTTCTTTTATTCTGTCTCAACAAACAAAGCCATGTTTATATATTGTTCTACAATAGTTTTTTTTAACCAGTTCTTTTTGTTTTGATCAAAACACAGCAGGGCAATGATGGCTGTCAAACCCCAACTCTTTGAGAGGTTAACTTTTAACACAGTCCATGTATTTAAATGCCTTTCTGCTCAGCAGAGAACTTGGGAATGCCAGTTTGAAGGCGAGAGAAAAATAATTTCATATGCTTCTTGGGTGTTTAAAAACTTTACATTTCTAAGACTTAAAAATGAACACTTTCTGAACTACTAAAAATTCTTTGTACTGCATTTTGCTTTTATGAACTTCAGTAGCTAAAACATTAGCTCACTACATCTGCAGTTTCAGAGAGGTGTCCAGCACTGTCAGTCAAGTACTTCAGTTGCGATTTACTGTGCTGCAAGCTAGACATATTCTGATCAACAGCATTTTACCTTACTTGCTTTGCCATGGGTTCCATTTGAGTCAATGGAAAGATGGGAATGTAGGAAAAGGTGAGATAAAAAGCATTGGAAGAAAGCTTTGACTTTCTGAAGCCATTGGTGGTATGGTCACAGGCCAGAGCCAGAAAAGATTTTTTACTTTGAGTTAATGGGAGAAACTAAGAAGTGCTTAGAATCATAGAATCTTAGAATAGAATCATAGACTGGCCTGGGTTGAAAAGGACCATCAGGATCACCTAGTTTCAGCTCCCCTGCTATATGCAGGGTCACCAACCACCAGACTAGGTTGCTCAGAGCCACATCCAGCCTGGCCTTGAATGCCTCCAGGGATGGGGCATCCACAACATCCTTGGGCAACCTGCTTCAGTGCGTCACCACCTTCTGAGTGAAAAACTTCCTCATAATATCTGAACTAAACCTCCGCTCTCTTAGTTTTAAACCATTCCCCCTTGTCCTATCACTATCCACCCATGTAAAGAGTCATGTAAATGGTGGAGGCTGATTTTGTCAGGCTTTTTGTAAGAACAAATTTATTGGACTCAGTGAGAAAAATACATTCTTGAATTAAATACATCTCTCCTCATGCTGAAGTCATAGCAACAAAATGACCTAATTCTCCAATTTTACTTTTTTTTTCTCCTCTTGTAGTTGTTGCTTTAATTTCCTACAATATGTTATTCTTGTTGTTTGGAATCATGGGGAGGAGGGAGAGAGGGGAAACCAACCTGTGTAGAAATTAGCTTTGAGTTATTCCATCTGTGGACTCTTAATTTTGTCATGAAAACAGAGAAGCCTGGCAGGAAGCTAGCTTTTGACTGGCTTCATGTATCCTCTTGTCTGGAACTGGTTAAGAAAGTGTGGCATTTAGAATGAAAGCAAAAGCTTCATTTCTGGAACTCTGAGTGTTTGCCCAATTCTTTGACCATCTGTTTTTGTTGACAGCCACCTCTTTGTGTTGTGCCAAAGTTATTTTGGCTTTTATAATCTGTGTGTGTGTATGTGAGTACATGGTGGTGTGGTTGTGTGTGTCTGAATGTAGATCATTAGGGCTTTACTTACTGGGTATGACTGCAGGAGATCAAATGCTTAAAAGCAGTTATCTTGTGAGGACTGAATTACCATGAGAAGCACAATGACTAACTTTGGTTTCTCATTCTAGCGGGACACTCCAATCCCATCTATACTGTTATCCCCTCCAAAAGCTGTCAGCTTCTGCAGGCATTCCTTGTAACTTAAGTTGAATTACAGCAGTGCTCAGTATGCAAGTACCTGCCTCAGAAGTTACTGTCATGATTAATAGTAGTGATGGAGAGGACAACATCAGCCTGGACGTGGAGAGCACATTACTCTCTTCATTTCCAGAAGCTGGAGCTAGGGCCTATTAGGCAGTAGTATTCTGGAGGTGCATGGTCACATTAACCTCTCTTGGCTTCACTTATCTTCCATCCCCAAAGTCAGAAGATAATTATTCACCTCCCAAATCCTCCATACGCTAATACGTCTACTACCAGTATATATCAGTGATCCAGCAGAGAAGATGAGATTCAGAACCCCTTATGGAATCACAAAAGCATTATGAAATATGGCCTCAAAATCTAGCGCATGACATTTGTGCTTCTTGATCATGCGTGTGTTTCTATATCAGCATTTGTTCTATACTGTTATAAAGCTACTGCTTCTCCTTCTGTTGTTATTCTGAAAGGGAGTTGAGGTAGAAGAGAATTTTGTGCTGCTGCTTTCTGGACTTTGTTTTCCTAGCATTTCCGTCAGAATTCCTGCGTGGCATGAGAGTAGGCCAGAATAACGTGTATAGCCCATGACAGCAGCAAAATGAGGCTAACAAATATCCTACCAAGGATGCGGTTTGACAGCTTCATCCATCCAGCTGAATTTGCATTGTGAGTATGAAATAGCTGCGTGTCATGGGCCACTGCCATTGCACACAGTCATTTATTTAATAACTCAGTGCACAGACATTAAAGGAGAGCCGTGCAACACTTCATTTTGTTGAAGACAAATAAGAAAGCTAGAGATGCCAGCATTTAGAAAAGTCGGGGTTGCACTGTTTCATCACCATACTTTTAATGTTCAGTCAGGCAGTTCTTCAGGTGTGAAATGGATCAAATTTTTGTTAATAAAGGTGAAAGCATGGACTGTGGTATGTCACAGGCTGTTTCCCCATGTTGTTTTCCTTCAGGCTGAATTTGAAGGTAGGCTTTGAAAAAGATCAGCTTATTCCCTTGCAGCACGAAGTGCCGTAGTTATGCAATCTGCACTAAATGTTTTTTGGCACCATGTGAACCAGGTAGGTACACCTGCTCAAAATCTTGACAATATTGTTATTTTTCTCTGGAGCACTGCTCCTTCACATGGACTCTTGGCATTTGGTCAAGCTTTTTCAGAAGTACCAAGTACTGTGAATCCATCCTTAGAAGGACTAATTTAAAATGATGCGGAGTGCCTAGACATCAAGCTTCCTAAATTTTTCTATTGTCTAAATAGAAAAATGGAGAAATTAGAACACCCGAAATTGATAGCTGCTTCTAAAAATCTATTTGCAAACATGAAAGAGAATATTTTCCTCATTTTCAACTTATTTTCAGGAATTGTATTCAACTTAGGGATTTCGTGTTTTCCAGCATGCTGCTCTTCCAGAATGCTGACAAATAGTATTCAGTTGTTATTCTAGATAAGCTTCTATGATTCCAACTTAGGGATTTCCATGTGAAAATTAAGCATCCTGCCTCAGTATTCTCTGTTTATCTGTACAAATCCTCCCAGTATTGGTGTGCTTCTATACCAACAGGTATAGAAACAAACAAAATTGAAATTATAAGAGAGCCTCCACTGAGTTTTGGGGGGGAACATGTAATGCTGGGCAAAGGTAACCAGATGTTCTGTTTTCTGCTTTGAGAAATAAGAGTCAGTATATACATATATATATATATATATATATATTTAAACAATACAGTCTGTATGGCAGTCTCTTAAGTCCTGTGCAGGTACTTAGTTTTTTTTCTGCAGTGAGTCAAGGACTCAAACTATTCTCATCAGTGGGAGCCTAATTCTAAAAGCATTGAATAGATTTTAAGCGGAAAAGTAAGTCATCAGACAAACTGTAAAGGAACACCAACAGTTGTCACTCCCCCTTAGCATCAACAGTGCTAAAGGGTTTTGAGTGCTTTCCTCACAGCCTGGCCAGTTTTAAAACTTCAGTTCTTATTTTCAGAATTTGACTGTATGGCTGAAACATCTCTTGGGTTGCTTTGCTAAATAGCACATAGGAATACATTTTTTTTTCAATTGAAGCACTGGAACAATTTCTGTTCTCAGAGGCCTGTAGAAAAAGTAATTTCAAAAACAGAAAAATAAGTGCAGAGATACAGCACAGAAAAGAAGACCTGAAAGAAGGATGTTCTGCTGTGTTAATTGTTGCTGAAGTAGAGAAAAATGTGCAAAAAAAAAAAAAATTAAAAAAAAAAAATTGGCCACTAATGACTGGTTGATACTTGAAATATTTAAGAAATAAGAAGAGCATGTTCTGCAGCTCCTGAAATGTCTACTGTACTCAAGTAACTATACTATCTGTTGGTGTAAGTGGATGCCACCTCATGGATTTCAGTGGCATATCATCTCTTTAAACAAGCAGAGAGGAAGGCATTTGACACAGACAGAAGGATTGTACCTGGTTGTATTTAGCTCTGTGTGCTGTTGACATGGAAGGCTTTGACTTTAGGCCAGTGCATGTTTGGTCAGCCAGGTGATAGAATAGCTCAAAAAAAATCTAAAAGCATGAGGATGTTATAAACTATTCAAGAAGCAATTGACTGCAATTTATTTAAAGCAAAGCAAAGACCCTGATTCATTCTGCACTGTTTGCCTGCCTTTCTTCTGAGATGATCTCTAAATCAGAGTAGTACAAAGGGAAAAGGTAAGAGCCAGTTAGGTGGAAGAGTAATTAGTGTTCTCAAGTATTTGTCCAGTGGAACCCTTTAATGCTTCTTGTGGAGATCTTTAATTTTAGATTACTGTCACTTCTGAAATTCTCAACACTCACTGCTGTAAGGTGTAAATGAACCCAAAACCATCATTCCAAACCTGTTTGGAATGGGGAAGCTGCAAGGGGCTGCTTTTCCTGCCACACTTGATCCAGGTGCTGCAGTTGTATTTCTCCATCACTGCTCTCTCTGCTAGCTGACCAGCTGTGGCCATAGCAGGCAGTGAAGCCTGGCTTCCTTGCACCTGCATATCTGACTCCAGTGGCTTTGCCTGATGGAGCATTGTAGGTCTCAGATGTTAAGATTTTCCTTCAGCACTACTGGAATGTATGCAGCTTCCTATATATGAACAAAGATGGAAAGGTGTATTCTGTACAGAATGTGTGTCTAACCTTTAGGCTTGTCTGGATCGCACTGAGTGAAGAGGAATTGTCCTGGGCTGCTATAAAATAGAAGTAATGCCTCCTATTTATTTGTGTGGAAACTGCAATAGGTACAGCGAGCACAGTAACATTATTTGACAGAGCAACTTAGCTACAAAACACTAATTTTCAATGTAATCACCATAATTAGCTCTGCATATTCACCACCAGTGAATAAGAGCCTGTGTGCTGAACTTGTAAGCATCTACACATCAGTGGATCCACTTCTCAAACACACAACCCACTGTCTTCCTGTGCTCACAGCCACTGTTTGGTCTTCATCAATGTTCAGCAAGCATTGATAATGTCAGTGAGTGCCATTTTCTTCTCATGGAGGAATTCAGTGACACACCTTTGCTTCATATGCACTTCTACATTAGACACCAGTTTGTCAGACTGCCCCTCTACTGCTGTCTGTCACATGGCAACAAAATGAAACGGAATGTTGCTGGAAAGATTCAGCCTCTATTGCTGTACCACCACCATCCACCTCTGGTATGGTGGGCCAACATCATAAATAAGAAGAATTACTTTCAGAGCAGCCCTCAGAAAATACGCAATAAAATATGTAATACAGTTAATGTATATATGTAACAAAATTTATTTTAATTTTTAATGTTTTATTTTTTTTAAAATTAAAACATATGAAAAAGAGATCAATAAGTCAGAAAACCAGTCCTTGTTTCTGGGAAACTAACTCAGTCCTGTTTGATGGCAGTGGCTGCAATTCTCAGTGAGCTCTCAAAGCGTTTGTCAGGGAGTTTTGACGACATTTTGCTCATCCTGTGCTCCATTCTTGCAAACAGCTGGTCTTGAATGTGTGCGCTGCTCAAAGCACTGACATGCATAAGGCGTGCATAAGACTGTGGAGCGAGGGGTGTATCTCTCTGGTAGGAGAGGGCTTATACAAATCTGGTGAAAAGATGCAATGTATTTTGTTTATATATTTATTTATTTTATTGTGTCTAAAGGGGTTTCAGTGGCCTGTGGCTTTTCTTGATAGTTGCTTACAGTTTATTGGCAGAATATGTTGCTCAGTGTAAGCACTCCAGAGGTAAGAGCCATATTAGTAGACTAATAAATTAATACAATTTACCATCCTGAGAGAAACTGCATACAGGGATTTCTGCTTCATTTTGAGCAGTTTTTTCTCTTGACTATAAAAGCACTTTGCTGTTCAGTGCTATGGAGTGGTCACAGGTCCAGAAATGTGAGGGGTATTTTTGCTGAGGTGATACTGCGCAAGCAGAGCTGCATCAGCATTGTTGTGCTGGGGACTGTCTGGAAATCATCAGAAATGATGAGACTGGCTTGTCATGGAGCTAACTGTCTGTGTTTGGAAGTGATTGTTGTGAAACCCTGAGAAGTAAGCTGAGCTGCTTCTTCTGAGAGCCTGCACTACAGAACTGGTGATTTGTTGTTTTTGTTATGAACAGAAACAGTGGGGATAGGTCTTCAGTAGTCTTGGTTTGTTTGTTTTTCTCCTGGGATTTATCAGCCCCACAGAATCACTGTCCTGAGGGGAAGTGTCAGACATTCTGTTCATTTGGGATTTGTCTGTAGAAAAGACTGTTTTGAACCTGCTAGGTGATTGTGGTATGGTCACAGAGGTGTCTTATTTCTTATTTATCTCTCAAACAACTTCAGAACTGCATATCCAAGCCTCCACTTCTTCAAAAGGGAATGGAATTACACCAGCGTGTGAAGAGCTTCCTAGGTTTGATGAGAGTTTAGCACGAACATCTATCTGTACCTTACCCTGTATTTGTGAAGATGTGTTTTTCGCTTGTCTCAACTTGGATCTCGTTCCTGAATTTTTGGGTAAATTTTCGACTAGGTTGAAGAGGCAAGTTGTGACAGGTACCCTACAGCTCAGTTCATGAATTTGCAGGGCGCTTAGCTAAACAATGCAGCGCACTCACACGTGTGAGTAGCTCGTTAATTTGGATGGGCCCCTAATGACCTCTTGATGCCTCCAGCTGAGCAAAACGCACAGGAGAAGCTGGCTGGGATGGCATGAGGCTTCCTAAACTAGATGAGAACGATGGCAACGACCCCAAAAGACAAAGCCTCTGTTTTTGCTTGAACTTTAATGAAATTAATGGAGAATCCTCCACTTACTGTATCATGCTACTACTTGTAATTGATAACAGAAAGCAAATGAGCAAATGGAGCTAGGGGAAGGTACACAAATTGTACTAGTAAGCTTTGGACCTGTGCTCGAGGCATCTGGTGGTGTACAATCTCATCTTTCAGGTAACGTGGTTTGGTTTTGTTCTACTTCTGTTCAACAAAAAACTATACCTCTTTATATAGCGTGACGCTATGTAATGTGCTGTTGATATGAATGCAATTTCCTCATAGTTCTTAAGCAGCTAAAATAGTTTGGCTGTACAGCACTTGCAATGGTTTTGTTAAAAAAATAAAAACAACAGAAAGCACACACACACACACAAATCCAAACAAAACAGCTCTTGCAAAACAAAGAGGAATAATTAAGAAGGTGGTTAAATAGAAATGATCTTGAATGATAAATCACTTGATTAGTTTTTGCTCTTTTTTTAAAAATTATTTATTGTAGATGAGAATAGGTAGAACTGATACACGATGCGCTCACACTCCACATCACTTAGATCCATCTGTAAATGTAGAGCTGTTGCCACACTTCCATTCTATATGCTGCATATTTTGCAAACAGCTACACCTACACACAGACAGCACGAGGCATTAGGGCTTTGATTTCCAGGATGCTGTATGTACGTGGAGCCTGCAAGCTGTGAAATGGCAGTCATTCCAAACCTGACTCAACTGATTTGGCTGAGTGTTAGCAACAGAAAGCATTATCTAGGTGGGGGGGAGAAGAGGTGGCTGCTCTTTATTTCTGAATGGAGTGCTTAATGGCAAAGATTTTATGAAGTTGTAAGGCAAGTGATAGTAAAAACTGCAGTACAGGGCTCTTGCCATTTGTGGGTGAGTGCATGTGGATGAGGGCTACTTGGAAAATTAATCTCTCTCCATCTATGCTGTAACTGAGTTTTTATCTAGGTTCATTATTGTATGTATTTTTCTTGTCTCCCTTGTGATGTGTTGTAAGAATAAGTGTGTGTTCTCCATCCTCCCTCCCTCTCTTCATCCCTCCTTACCCCCCCTCCACCCCCCCCTCCAAGCTGTAGGGCCAGAAGGTGGGGTGGTACCTCAGGATAATGGTAGCAGAAGGCGAAGGAGGCAGACAGCTGGCAAGTTCTGCCCCAATATGCTTCTCTGAAAGAGGCAAGGAAAATGCAGAAGATGTGATGCCTGAATGGCTCACTTTGCAGCAAAAGGGAAGATTAAAAGTAAAATTAGTTAACATCTTGCTCATTTCAAACCGCCACACGCCAGCTTTTTGCTCCATGCCATCCCCCACCCCTTGCCTTTATTTTTGAAGAGAAGAGAAAGAGAATCCTGGGGTTGTGTAGAAATCCATGTACTGAGCAGCACTTGTAAGACTGAGCACTCCAGGTAGTCTTCCTATTAGCTCTATCAGTCATCTTTATGAGACTGTCTGTTTACTGCTGTTACCTAGTCAACTGCATTCCTCCGTGAGAAGCTTTTATTTGCTGTACCAAGACAATGTTAAACAAGTGGATGAAGGTCTGGGGTAGAAAGGGAGGCTGAAGCAATTAGAATTGCTCAGTCAGGAAGGGGAGCAAGTCAGAGGATGGTATAGGCACATCTAAGGTCACCTAAGACCTTATGCTCTTGTCTAAAGAAGATCCTGTTGTTGTCTACTGTTTCCCAGTGGGAAGTGTAGGTAGAGAAGGTAGGTGGTGATGCACGTAAATTTTATTCATGTTGAAAACAGGGAACAAAAATGTTTTCTCATAGGGTAGCTTATAATATGATCCGGAAAGTAGAGCTATTATCTTCAATGCTTCTTGTGTTCTTGTGTCAGTTTCACCAAAGCATCCTTCATTTTCAGGAAACTCTAAGTGTGTGGTGGGCTGGTAATGCTGGAAAGAATGCTCTGAGTAGAGAATTTCATTGTGTGTGTAGTTTTAACGATCAGGTCCAAGTCATATGACTGTCCAATTTTTTTTTTTTTTTTTGTGAGCAACTCTTGAAGAGGTTTTGTTCTATCCAAGTGGATCTCAACAGTATATTGTACAGTGTCTGATTTTATGTTCAAGCAGACTTTATGTTCTCAATAAAGAAGCTGCTACAGAGTCTGAAAACTCTTATGTCAAAGCAATGGAAAGGAGTAAGGGCATTGATCTTAATTCTTGTCCTCACCATTGGAAATGCTGGCTAATGAGCCCACGCTGTGGGATTGATGTGGGATGGGGTATTTTCTCACAGTTCATGTAACTGAAGGTATTTCTGTTGGGTTAGTGTTTGCTAACTTGGACAGAAGACAGGCATATATCAGTGCAGAATACTTTAGAAAGTCTGTTTAGAGACCAATGCCCTGAGCCACATGTAGAAGTGTTTCCAATAGACCGGTTCTGCTTTTTTTTTTTTTTTGCAGATATTTCCCTAAAGTGCTTACCCTTGTAAGGAGAATTGAGTAACAGGTTGATAGTGGTCATTGATGCCAGCCTTGTCTCTGCTGAAGCCCAGGGCTGATGCAGTCAGCAGTCCCAATGATGATGATTTGAGGGGGGGGGAAAAAAAAAGGTAACGAACTTGTAAGCTGAATTTTTGCAGAAGAGCTCTAGCCCTGGAACAAACACTGACTAGCAACACTACCTGATTAACTGCTTTCCTCTCTCTAGTTTTCTTACACAAGTCAGCATGGTGCAATTGATTGCAGCAGGGGTAAGAGCACAGGTGTCTCCAGTCCTTGTTAAAGTGGAAGAAATGGAAATACTGACTGGTCCTTCAAGTATATTTAACCCCAGTTGTCACCACCTGCAAGTTGGGGTTTTCCCAGCCGGGGGTAATGGTCCTCGTTAATAGCTCTAGCTATCCTGAATTGCCACTTAAGCGGCCAATTGCTTTTTGAACAAACTTGTGTCATCTGCAGTGCCACACAGAAAGGGGTCTCACTGCTTTTCTATGTATTGTGAAAAAGAGGCTGGCGTGCACGTGGATTGCAGACCTTAAAATAAGGGTTTGTAGTGGAAATGCTGAGTCACAGCTTGAACAAGTGATTGAGCACCTGGTGGGAAGGGAGGGCCAATG
>NW_024884475.1:44776390-44849829 GCF_019232065.1 Centrocercus urophasianus | reverse complement strand
CCACCAAAGTGACTGGAAGGGATGGAGTCAGGATCCACCCCTTCCCAGACATCATTTAAAGGTTGGCAGTGGAGGCAAGGGTATCTTACTGGAGATCTCTGCCTACCTGAATCTTTCCAAAGGTAAGGAAACTTTCTTGTTTTGTTTTGGTATCCATAGCTGCTGCGTTTGGTCTTGTTCTCATTTGTTGTAGTTTAGGACTTTGCTGTCCTGCTGTTATTGCTGTGTTTTCCATCGCATTGTGGTATTATAGGGCTGAAAGCTGTGCTGTAGTTGGGAAGCACTGTGTTCTCATAAATTGGCAATAAATTGGTAGCACTTAGAACTCAAATGCCTTAGGCTATGTCCTTGTGTTAATTTAACTGGATCTAGTCAACTATTCCACCACTGATTTTAAGACCTTCTAGCTCTCTTTGTGATGACTACGTGATACGTCAAAGGTTATTGCAAGCAGTGGCTTCTTTCTGCGGTGTTGGTGGCAGTTGTGACATCAGGATGAGTAAAAGAAAAGCTTGTCTCAGATGAAGGCTGTTACCTGTGGCAGAGATGCTTTTGGAGGGCCTAGCTGTTTGGTTATGTTTGTTTCTTCACTATGAACTCATTCTATCTTGTTTTTTTTTCTTCCCCTCCCTCTTATCCTTTACCATACCTGTGCATATGAATATATGAAGTTCCTATGGGGCCTGCCTTACATTGTATATTTTCCTGTGTACCTCTAATGGTGTGGGGAAAAAAACACCACGTTAATGATGGAAAGTTATTTAGTGCTGCATGGAGTTAATTGCTTCTAATCACTGCTTACATCCATCTGGTTTTATGGTAGACAACAAACCTCTTCATTGGATTTGCTCATTAGACATACTGTAAATCACAGCGATGCTCTGGCATCTTGCATATTGTGCTCCCATTAGTTGGGCTGCATTTTTGTAGAGCTGGGAACAAAGAATGGTAGGCACTGGGAAGTGGATGGATTTCAGTCTCTGCTTGGGGAGAGCACCAGGGCTTGTCTTTTTTTAGCTTACCTTGAGGTTGAAAAGCATGCAGAAAAGCTGCCAAACAGCCACAGTTAAGAATTTACAGGAGCACCTCAGTAGCATCTTTTTCCAGATCAGAAACTGAGGATAATGTTTTCTGCTTGGGCTGAAACTTGATGTCATTGATACTGGGTTGGTACTGGGTTGATAATTAAAAGGCATGAATTTGTTATCATGGAACCATGAAGGTTGGAAAAGACCTCTAAGATCATCTAGTCTAACCACCAACTCATCCTCACCATGTTCACTGACCATGTCCTTGTGTGCCACATCTCTTTGGTTCTTGAACACCTCCAGGGGCAGTGACTCCCACACCTCTCTGGCCGGTGCCAATGCCTCACTACTTTTTCTAAGAGTAATTTTTTCCTAATATCCAACCTGAACCTCCCATGGCACAGCTTAAAGCCATTAGCTTACTAAGCCGTTATCTTTATAAAGGAAAGACAGACTTCTTTTAAAACCTGAAATGACCCTAATGCCAGCTCTGTTTCTTTTTTTTCAGAGTGGTCACCTGTGGCCCTGTGAGTTATCTCTGGCCAGGTCCAGGACCAGATAATTAATGAGGAGACAGGTAAGAACTGTTTGATTTCTGATAGGTAGCTTGCTCAAGGCCAAGCTGCTGGTTAGCTGCTGGCCTGCAGTGAGGGAGCTCTCTTTTAGAGTAAAATTCTTCTGTCTGAATGTGTTCCCTTCGTTCCTTTAAAAAATAAATAACAAAAGGACAGCAGAGCTACAGTATGTGCTGTGTTTACATGGAAATCTTTTTCACAAGCTATTTTGGCTGCACATAGCAATCAAGAGTTGTTAAACAGAAAACTTGCATGGGGGTGAGGGAGAGAAAGGAGCGGCGTGTGCTGCTGGTTAGCTACACCTCACTGTGGGAAAATGCAGCTTTTAATTGGAGGAACGTGTCAGGTTTTTGTTTCTCCCGTTGTTGCAGTAGATGTGAAATAGCAAAATTAACTTCTCTGTTTTGAAGTTCTGTGTTGGGACATTGGTTTCCTTTTTTCAAGTGACAACATGAATACAGGTTCAGCCTTCACTTATAGATGATCTTTCCTGTCATTTTACTTGGTGTTAGAAATCTTCAAACACTTTCAACTCTGTACTGTTTTATTCTAATAGCTTAAATGGAGTGGAGGACTATGCTGTTCCTTCATACAATAGGTATATTGCTTGGAGATCTTCCCATTTAAAATGGGTAGAAGGGGAAAAACAGACTTGTTGGGGAATAAAAGAAACCTGAAAGGCCCTGCTGTGCTGTAAAGCCATGCTGGAAAGGATGGAAGGCGCTTTGCTTTGGTGTAAGATGTTCTTGGTGGTGCTCAGGGCAGAAAGGCCTCCTAAGTCAGCCTAGGGCTTCTTATATGTCAGTAATATTCTGAGTATCCTCTCTTACAAGTCGGCTTGATGTGTAAGATGAAATGGTGTTACTCTTCAGTTTGACCTTGAATTGCTTTAGAATTAAGAAGATTTTCCCCAGTCGATCTCACCCAAGAGGATGAGATAAGCTGGAAAAACATGAAATGCAACTGAAATCACTGCAGACAACACAGTATTTCAGTGGCTTCTCTTTGTAGTACAGGAGGATTTCTTGTTACTGAGTTCAGTCTACCTGCTGCATCATGGAGTCATTTTTTTAGATGGTAACACTGTCCCTCCATGTTCATGAGCCTAGAGGATGTATTCTGAAATCTGTATGGGATCCATTCTGTTGTGTTGTACTGGTTCTGCTAGCTATTTTCACATTCACTTTTGTGCACAGAACTCATGTCAGGTGTTATTGGAACATGCAGCAGCGGCTTCAGTGCTTGGAGCTCTGTAATAAGTGGTAGCCAAATGAGTTGTATGATGATCTATCATTGCTGTTATACTTGCAATGAACCATGTTAATTTCTTGGATATGAGGCACGCTTGATACTATGAAAATCTTGCTTGGAGGCTAGCACTTGTTTTCCTTCTTAAAGGGAGCTGTTACAATAGGCAAAAAACAGTGCTGTGTTTTCTATCTCCACCCCTTTTTCTTCCTTTTATCTGCAGCTGTACATCTTTCATCAGGAGATTTTACTTTCTGTGCTCTGTGTTGAGTGCCCATTGTGACAGGAGCTTTTTTTTTGCCATCAGGCATAGGAATGCTGATTTGGGTGCCATGATAACTGCAATGTCTACCTGAAAGCAGAACCATTTATCCTGGTGGCATCTCCCTGGGGTACTCCATTCAGAAAAAGAAAAATGGTTAATAAAACTCACCGTAAATGGCCTACTTCAATTTTTGACAAAATAAGCAAGCAGGATATTAAGAAGGATATTTTCTTCCTGATGTCTTTATAAAAAATCAGTAGTGGTTATAAGAGGTTTCAGCTCCTCTTTTTCAAGCCAATCATAAATAATTCCCTAGAGAAGCTACCTTGCACAGCTTCAGAGGTGCATTGTCATCCACTAATCATGGCAGCTCTGCCAAACTGTGTCTGGTGCAGTGTGATGGATGGATGTGATTTGATGAATGGCATATGCCTGGGCACGCTATTAGAGTGTATTCACTTCAGAAAGATTAATGGTTTCAGGTTGTGCTGGCATCTTTCAGGACTCAATGTTTGAGGTTTATCTATCCATCTTCCACACATCAACAATAGCATTGTGTGCTCAAGTCAAAAAAACATAAGAGTAAATTAATATTTCCTTATAGATAGATGGAGGCTTTGACTGACTTGCGTAGGTCCTGTTACCAGTACAATTTGGCTTTCACCAGAGAAGGCAAAGAAGCCTACAGAAGCATTAGTCTCAGGTGTAACTCCTCTGCAAGGTTCCTAATTACTGGTTTTTGTTCTTTAATACGTGTACTCTCAGCCTTCTGCTTTCCCAGCACTTGCAGTAGGTGGCAGTCTCAAGCATGCACTGGGAGCTTTGCGCTGTCAAAGTGCTTAGGCTAGCTAATAAGAACTGGGAAGAAAATGTAAAATGTAGCATTTGGAGTTTGTTTTTTTTTTTTTACAGTCTGTTTTTGAAAGTTCTTTAATATTCAGGTTTTCAAGCATTTAAGAAACTAACACCAGGAGATTGGCTAACCTGTTGATTTTTTTTTTTTTTTTTTTTTTTTTTTTTTTAAAAATACAGGTTGGAACTTCTTGATGGTCTGATGATTCTAGAAGCTGATGCATGCAGTGAAATAGTAGCTAGCACGAAGATTCAACACTGAGGAGTGGTGATGTGCCTACTGGAGGTCTTGAGAACACTGCTGGTTCCTTCCAGGTGGAAGTGGAGAGTTTTGACATGAGCTGGAGCAGAGTGGAGAGGTACAGTGGAAACTGTAAGATGGAGAAAGAGACAAATGCATAATAGAGATATATTTTTATACAGAAACAAACAAGGTGAAGAGAAGGCTGAAAGCAAGGCACACAAAACATGCTGCATAGATAACGGCAAGTGAAAAAGCTAATCTGATCACCAACTGGCAGCAGTTCCCAGGGGAGCACAGAGATTAGGCAGTGACCAGCTATTGTATGTCATACCCTTTGTGATCCTGTGTATATCTTCAGTAATTGATTAACAGGGCTTGTGGTGGGTTTAGTTCTGCTTGCATCAAATACAAGGCTTTCTCTTCTATCCTTGCCCAGCATGGTTGTAAGACCAACCTTGGGAAAAACCTCTTTTTGAGTGCTGAAACTTTTCAGATGCTGTATGCTTTGGAAAATCAGCTGCCTAGTTATCTGATTGGGAAATAGGTACTTGCAAAAGTCTCTGTGTGCTTAGTAATCAAGTTTATGTATTGATAGGGGAGACAGTATAAAGTTGGGACATCAAAAGTTTGCAAATAATGCTGTGGCTTCTCTATCTTGACTTTTTTTTTCCTCCTGGCCAAGCTCATTATCCTAGCCAAAATCACTCAATATTAGCATCCCACCCGGGTTGCTGGAGTTAGCAAAGCTCTGGAGTTTCATTTTTTTTTTTTTTTCCTGCCCGCCTGTCGAGCAGTCTGGACTCTTGGAGTGAATTCTTTTGCTTCTGCATGCAGGGCTTCCGAGAGACCGCCTGCACTGATGTGAAGTCCCCATCCCCTGCTCCTATTACATGGGCATTCAGTTTAATAATTGTGTGAGGATGGCAGACCTGCTGCCAAAGCCCTGCGCATCCAAAGTCATTTGGTGAAGGAGTCCATTATGATCATGGCTCGCAGTGATAAATTCCCTGTGATGGTAGCAGCTCACAGCAGCCTCCTCTCATAATGGCATTCTGCTCTTGTTGGCAGGGATCCCTGGGCAGGAGGCACTGCCCTGAAATAGTGGAAATGATGATGAGAACAACAATAGCTAGACAAGTCTGGGTGATAGGAAAATTAGGGAGGAATTCTAATAAATTCTTAGTTGTGGTCACTGCATATAAAGGAATTTGCAGAAGAGCTGCTGAATAGGAGCCTTGATGTCAGTGGACTAACCAAAGAAGGAGAGTTAACCCATCTTCTGTGGGCATGTACGTTGGCAGCCTGTAAACTCTGCTTTTTGATTTTCTTCCCTTTTCTGCTCTGTGCGTTCCTTTTACATTGGGTTTCTTAGTTGCTTTCTGAGGACCCGAAGGCAGATCCTCCTGTTTGTCCCAGTGGGAACCCTGGGCCAGTCCTTTCCTACAAATGAATAAACTTTAGGAAAAGAGCGGGAGAGTTGGTATTCTGTGTTTTGATAATGTTTTTTGGTGTAATTGGCATGAAGAGGGAAGAGGTGTATTTCTGTGCATGAAGGTATGTGCAAGTTTGTGGAGAGTCAGTTAAAGAGATATTATTCATCAGAAACAATTTACTAGAGATGGAGGAAGGCTTTACGCACAGACTGTAATAATTGATGGAGACCTCACTTTTTTGTCTCTCTCTATCTCATTAAGCCAGTCAAATTGGCTCAGACTCTAGGACGGTAATCTGTTCAAATTTGTCATCAGTTTTCCTGTTTACAGACAAGTGAACACGTAGATCACAGTAAGGCAAATAAATACGCAGCTTTAATTGTCAGGAAATGGTTAATACTGATGAACTCGTTAGATATCAGTCACTTGTAGGGTGTCATGCAGTCTGTTTTCTGATTATTAATTTTTAATTGGCTGCTTATCTATTTGTACCTCCCAAGTGGTGGGGAGCCCTTGCAACAGACCTTGACCCAGAGCTGTGAAGTGCTGCTAAAAGGACAGCCATGCTGCTGCAGCACTGCCAGTCTGAACTGGTTGATGTGGGGATAGTGAGAGTCAGTGGCTGCTTTGCAACAACCTGTGCCTTCCCCAGCCTAGATAATAATAAGTAATTTGATTCAGTGAAGAGAACAACTCAGTTCCTTGCTGCCTTTTCTCTGCAGGCTTGTTACCTGATCTCTGTGCAAAGCACAAGAGAACTGAAAAATTAATCATCTCATCAGCTACTTTGTGTCTTAAAGATTACTCTGTGCGTGGCTGCAGAGCAGAGAGGACATGCCTTTTTTGCTAGCTAGTTTATTAAGTGACGATTTTCTTTTTTGTTGGGTTATTTGCTAGTCCCTTGCTCCTTTTGTCACTTGCCCTTGGCTGTGGTATAACCATGAAACATTTACTGCAAAGCCATGAAGAATCCATATGTCCGTTTGATCTGTTAGGCCACCAAGAAGCCAGGGCTTGTGGGGTAGCATAAGGATATCTGAAGGTGACACATGCTGTCATTTGATGAACAGAGATGCAGAAGGGGATTCTGGCAGCCACTACCTTGGCCTTGACAACTTGTGATGGTGACCAGGTGGGGTGTGTTATCTTAATAGTCTGGAGCTCTTGTGAATTATTTGCTGATAGATGTAAACAGCTGTTATTCTTGGTAATGGAAAGCAATTAGAAACATCTGTACTCTTGGCGATGAGTAATGCCTCCCATCTTCACTGCTCCCAAGTGCCAATTGGAAATAACTACATCATCAGAATGGGGCTGGCAATTCTACACCGCATTATGGACTGATGATTAGTACTGAGCTGTGAAGAACAAGAGGTGAAGTGCAATAGAACTAGCTCGTACCTGTGTTTGCTTCCTTTTTTGGAAGAAGTAGGAGGAATTTGCTTTTTTCTCTGTAAAGAAGAAGAAGGCACTTTTTACTTCCCTGCCAATCCACATGTGACTTGATTTTTGAGCAGCCTTGAATTGGTGGATCTTCTGGAGCTGTAAGTCAAGACTAAGACACGATGGAATCCTACAGCTCTCCTATTCAGCTTGTTCTGGTTAAACTGCACATCCACCAGGTGCCTCAGCAGAGTGAGTATGTCTAGATTTCAGGGGCTTGCCCACAGCTGAGGTGAAAATGTTGATTTGGTTGCACTTGAGTTTCCTGTAGGACAGGACCAGTGTACCTCTCTCCCTGTAGAAGAGAAGGCACATGCAGTGGCAGGATGTGACAGTTCTGGATAAACTATGATAGGCAATGGCTGCATCACCTGCTAGTTCAAAGGGAAAAAAAAGGCTTATCTAGCTTATTTTCGTGTGCTAAGTGGCTGTGCAAATCCACATGCAAGGGAAGAAGCAAACATGGGTTTATTTGTTTTTCTGTAATGGTAAAAGCAAGTACAGAACTTGGGAGGTGTTCCGTTCCTTCTCCAAATACTGCAGACTTTGTTTCTGAGTGCCCATTGTGTATTTTAACTGTTTTTTTAGAGTTAGGGGCTAGCTTGTAGTTTCAGATGTTTCAGATGCTTGACTGGATGAGCATTATAACATGTGGTCTGCGGACTGAGATGTGTGGCCTTTAGGAATCCCCATTATCAAGGGCACTGTAGAGAATTTGCTTGTGATAGGTGCTACAGTACTGTGTAATAGTATGGCTGAAATTGAAGACTTAAAAGATTAATTTTGAGTTGGAATATTAAAAATTAAATAGAATGTTTTAGCATAATGACATAACTTTAAATCAACTAAAATGGGATTAATAATAATCATGTTAACTCTTTTCATTAGAATAAGAAATTTAACGCTAAATTATTAAGTGATCAAATTTATGAGGCATGAGTTAGTAAAGATTTTTTACCAGCATAAATCATGTGACGTAACTTCTGTCCAGCAACTACTGCAAATCAGCAACTGTGTTAAGCTCTGGAGGGCATGAATAATGCAAACAGGTTGGCGTTGTGACCATTGCCAGAATATGGCTATTTGTGCTCAAGTGGACTATTCCTCACAGCTGTTCAGTCAGCTCTCGTTGGTGAAGATGATGTCAGGTGGTGAATGATACATAAGATTGAACTCTCCTGCACTTCAACAGGTGTTTGTATATAAAGCTTAACATTTGGTGAAAAGCCTTGGATGGTAACTGGTGAGGTCCTTGCAAATACCCCTGGAGAATCTGTGATTTCTTAGTAACAGTTGTCCTGCTAGTATGAGACACTGTTTTTTTCCATAGCAATCTTTACCTTAAATTTCTGAGGCCAAATTCTGTAATTGACTTAAGTGCCTGAGCATTAAATAAATGTATAGGAGTTTAGGTTTTGTTGCTCAGAGATGACTTGAGAGATGGCTTTAAAAGGTGCCCTTCTTTCCTCAGAGGAGAAGTCTGTGTGACTTTTCCAAGTCAGTTCCGTGAATCTCTGTTTCTCAGGACTTGTTTACAGAGTAACAGAATGGCCTGGGTTAGAAGGGACCTAAAGGATCATGAGTCTCCAACCACCCCTCTGCCACAGGCAGGGCCACCAACCTCCACGTTTACTACTAAACCAGGTTCCCAGGGCTTCATCCAACCTGGCCTTGAGCACCTCCAGGGTTAGGGCATTCACAACCTCTCTGGGCAGCCTGTTCCAGCATCTCACTGCTCTCACGGTGGCATCCCTCCTGATATCCAACCTAAATCTTCTATCCTTCAACTTCAAAACATTTCCCTTTGTCCTGCAGTTATCTACCCTTTCAAAGAGTTGACTCCGCTCCTTTAGGTACTGAAAGGCTGCAATGAGGTCACCCCGCAGCCTTCTCTTCTCCAGGCTGAACAAGCCCATCTAACTCAGCCTGTCCTTGTCAGGGAGGTGCTCCAGCCCTCAGATCATCTTTGTGGCTCTCCTCTGGACCCTCTCCAACAGCTCCCTGTCTTTCTTATACTGGGGGCTCCAGACCTGGACACAGTACTCCAGATGGGGCCTCACAAGGGCAGAGTAGAGAGGGACAGTCACCTCCCTGTCCATCCTGGCCACCTCTCTTCTGATGGAGCCCAGGATATCATTTGCTTTCCAAGCTGCAAGAGCATACTGGTGGCTCACGTAAAGTTTTTCATCCGCTAGGATTCCCAGGCTTTTCTCTGTGGGACTACTCTCAAGGACTGCTCCTTCCAGTCTGTATAGATGCCTGGGTTTCTTTTGGCCCAAGTGCCAAACCTTGCAATTTGATATGTTGAACCTCATTTGATTCACCTAGGTCCACCTTTCAGGTCTGTTGAGGTGCCTCTGAATGGCATCCCTTCCTTCCACTGTGTTTAGTCAGAGACTAGCTGATCAGTTTTTTTCCAGTAATATCTGTGCAGGAATCACATGGTGTTATGTACATTTCTTGTAACTTTATGTGCAACTGTAAATAATTCCTTAAGCGTCATTATTTAAAAAAAAAAATTTGCATCAGAAGAATTTAGAAGTTGATGTGTAGCCCTTACCAGAACTTCGGACATCTGGGAATGTTAAATGTTAAAATATGGAACAGGAACGTTTTATTTCAATTACATGACTTGAGGATGCTGAGCTCATGGGTGAGAGGGAGGAACAGTGCCAAGCACTGTGATACTCCCAATGGATAAACCACTGTGGCAACCCTGGGATTTGCATAGCTGTGCAGAACTTGGTGAATATGCTCATCTCATGTTGATAATGCAGCACTGATCTGTTGCTGTATTGGTATCTTTGGAAATTCAAGCTTATGTACATCTTAATTTATCTTTGACTGTTTATCTTCCACTATGACAGTAGTGCACTGTTTCTTAGTTTGCACAAGGTTGGAAGAGTATTTCCTTGTTTAAAAATTCCTGGGTTGTTCTTGGCACAGAATGAATCTCATCAGTTCTAAAACTGTAGTATGGAAGTTCAGAAGTATTAGCATGGATGAAAATCTTTCCAACAGGCAGCTGAAAAGGAGGGTCATGTTTACTTGATAGCAGAGCAGTAGGCTACTTTTCCTTTTCTTGACACACTGGGTCATTCTCACTGTATGTGTGGGTCAATTCTTCTCCCCACCCCCAGAAATGAGGGAAAGCAGAGAAATAATTACAGATGGGGCAGAAAATGTGATAACGTTCCATAGACGTTTCTTTCTTTAATTGGTTTTACGTTTAAGTTTGGGTGCCAGAACAATAATATGTTATAAGAAGGTTGTTTTGTGGCTTTAAGGGAGAGCTGTGGTATTGAAGCATGGGATACTGGTAAAATTCAGAAGTAGTTGCTGAATGCAGGAATACAAGTACAAATGTTACCCAGTGGTACCAGCTAAGGCCTTGATTGACATACGGAGATTTAAAGGACATACTCAAAATGGTGATAGGATATAGAGATGCAGTTAAAGATTTATCTAGAATGAGTGTTTCACACTTCTTGGAGTGTGGTGCGGTGAAAATATGGATGAAGCAAAGCTGGATGCTCCAGATCCAGATGAAGGGACTAAAAGGTGTTGTTTTGGTTTTGGTGGGGAGGAGTATTCATCTTCTGAAAGAAGAAACCTTAAGATTTTCTATTCCTTTGATGCTTTAAAGGTAGGTAGGTGGCTTTCTAGCTTTTATCTGGGACCTGTTCCCATGGATTTCTTTACTTTGCAGTGCAAGCTAGCAAAATGAGATGGCTTCACGTCAGTGTTTCCTAAATAAGCATCCCTCCCCGTGAAAAAGATGAGGAAGTGGTGTTGTGCCTTTGGACATCTCAGAGTAGCAACCTGTTAATATTCTGGTACTGATCCACAAAGTGCCTCGGGTGATTATGTCAGTGTGCAGTGATGTGCATTAGTATTGTTTTAAGGGAAGAGCACAACTTTACTAAATCAGTTCAGCTATCCCAAATATTGTTTTTTGATCAGTGCTACTGTGATAGTCTGTGAAGTACCTGCAGCTGGATGAAGGATTATGATGAGCTCTGATTGCTGTGTTTTACTTTACAGATGTCATAAAAAGACATTCTTCAAACCTATTCATTCCCTCAATGCTGCTTTTCCAGATGGGAATTACAAAGCAAGATTCAGAGAAATCTGCTTCTATCTTACTTAACAGAAAAGAATATTACAGCAACCTTTCCTAATCCTTTCATTTCAGGTTTGATTTACCTGCTATACTTTGATCAGAAATCTCTGTAGTTTCACAGGATTAGATATTTTCATGTCCACTTCTGGAATGACTATAGTTTATAAGATGTTCTATGATTATTGTATTTTAAAATCTAGGATTAACCTGTGATTTTTTTGATTAAAAATATACTGTATGGAGATTGGGTGGGTGTTTAAAGTCTCCTATCTGTGTGTGCTTCTCCTTGCTTGGGAAGAATGAAAAAAAAGAAGTTATTTCCCTGGCAGTATGCTAACAGAGTAAATTAGAAAAAGAGAAATTAGGAAATAAAAAAGGTATTTATTATTATTTCTGGTTCATAGTGAGCGAGTTCTATTCAGAAAGGAAGTTTCCTTTCAAACAAACTAAATGCATGACAGCAAATAGACTCTTACTGATTCTCTTTGAATATCATAAGGCAACAGTTCTGAATCAATATGTATATGTAGTTTTGTTGGGGGGAGGGAATCAGCTGCCTCAAGTTTTACCATATCTGATATGGAATAGGAAATCCTTGGTAAAGGCCTGATTTTCATCATGTTCAGCAAATAGTACCAAAAAGAGCTGAATTCTTGCAGGCCACTTCATTTTTTTTTTCACTTTAGTGCAAAGATTGAGGAAAATCAGTTCTTAAACCACACGTAAAGAGCAGATGTGAGGAGGGGCCCTATTGGGTACCACTGAAAAGTTCTCTGGGGGTCAAGATGGGAGGATGATTGACTGGCTTGGCTTGCAGGACAGTTGAGATTATAGTTTGAAATATACTTAGGTAGAAGGACTATTTCAAGAACACAGATATGCTGTATAGTATGTATATATCATCTTATACGTATGTTCTACTTGTGAAAGCCGAATCATAGAATCATTAAAGTTGGAAAAGATCTCTGAGAGTCCGACTGTCAAGGGAAATAGGAGGGATTTTTTCTATGTTGTGGGGAAAAAAGGTCCCATGAAATATGTAAGAAGAGAATGGACGTTGATGGTCATCTTGCAGCGATGTGATGTATCAAATGATGTAGTCCTGGCTAAGCTGGAACTCTGTATGCAAAATAAGTACAGAATTTCCAAATGGCAATAATGAAGCAGTTTAGATTCTTGTTTAGGGAAATCAGTATCAGTATTATGTGCTCTCAAGAAAGATTAGCAAAGCTGAGGAATCTCCAGGTTGATAAATAGGAAGATTAGGGAGGAACAGTGGGAAAGCTACTTAGTACTCAAGTCTTTGCCTTGAGAGCCAAAAGAAAAGCTTTTAACTAAGCGCATTTGGAATGAACAAGCCTGAATTGCAAGAAAGGATGGCAGAAGGAGAGAAGATGACAGCTGGAACCCAAAGGAGCTTTTAGTTGCTTCAACTTGCTCTTGATGGGAACTTAACAGGAAATAATACCAGGAAGAGACAGCTAGCAGGGCTCTGTAATTTGGACTGCTTTTGTGAGACGATGTGGCGTATTATGATTCCATGGCAGAAGGATATAGTAGCTAGAAAAAGAGAGATGAAACCTTTGAGGTATCCATACTTGTTCTATGCTGTTAATCATGGGTAGCAAATCGTGCAGTGTCACAGATTTGGCAAGAGAAGTGTTCATTTGCAATTTCTTGGTTGTTGCTGACTTGAGACACTGCTTAAGTCTAATGAAGTCTGTAGAAGGCTCTGTACCATGAACTGAACTCTGCAGAAGCAACGACAGTGTTGGCAGAAATATAAGTAGAGACTTAAAAAAGGATGTTATCATTGTTTGTAGCATGGGAACACAAAATTGATCAAGCTTTTTACCTAATATTGCACCGGAAGCACTGTAAAGAAATTCATTTAAGCTCCTCTGGTTTTTTTTTTTTGTTTGTTTGTTTTGTTTTTTGGTGTTCAGAATTGTCAGGAACTTGTCCTTTGTATTGGTGTGCTCTGTGACAGTATGGCAGCTTGCCAGTCTGCATTCAACTGTGTTTGTCCTCCACCTTCTGTTAATAGTGATAGTTTGCTTGAAAGCAAGTATAGAGATGGGGATTGTTCATGCCTGTGCAAAGTGGCCTCATTGCTCATATGTCTCTTTTCAGTGAATTGTAGTCAGTGCAGTTGGTTGGCTAGCAAAAAAGGTAAAAATGAGTAGCTGGTGTGATAATGAGAGTTTTGTGGTATGCGCTTTATGTGGCACCAGTGTGTCTCATTCTTATATGGGAACTTCACTGAGCTTAATCAGACAAAACAACCAGTGTTTGTGAGGCATGACTGTGGGTGGCTTCTCTGCTTGCATTCAACTGTTTTTCCTGTCTTGGTGTCTTACTCTGGTGGCTTTGAGCCCTCTTGGTTTTTGTGTTTTCTGAATGGTTGAAATTCCTAGAAGAATTCGCCAAGGAGAAGACTTCCATATTTGCAGAGTACTGTGCATACATGCTCTGAAGTCTTGCAGTTTTAAAGGACACCGAGCAGCTCTCAGCTTATGTCAAGGGGGCTGCCCATGGACTTCTAACTCAGCACCATAGATGACATGCATTAATGTTCGCTTATGTGGATTCTTGCAACCCTTGCAGTATATTTCCAGAACTGTAGAAATGAAAGGCCTCTTTCTCCTTAGACAATTTCTGGACAGTTTCATGAAGCTGAGGAAAAACTTCCTGATTGCAAGAGGAGTTAATGCAACCCAGAGAAGGCACTGTAATTCTCCAGCTGGTGTACCATTAGTCCCCAAGGACATGCTTCTGGGCTTTATGCTGGTGTTTGATTTGTTGTCTTGCTGAAGGATGTGCCCAAAATCTTGGATGTTGCTCAGAATGTATTTCAGATGCTGGTTACAGCTGACAAAATGTGGTGGGCTGGTGAGTTCAAGCACTAACAGCACTGCCAGGAGTTAGTTTTCTTAGCAAGCCTAAGTTGTTCTTTAAAGGTGTGCTTTTTGACTTGTTGATTTAACATCACCAATGATCCATGGATCCATCTGTATACAGCAAGGTGAAAAAATGAATGCCTCCAAGGTTTCATATACTGTGTGCCTTCATGAAGTAATACAGCAGAAGGATAAGAATATTGTGCTGAGTTATGTGGCAGTCCTGTACCATCTCGCTGATGATAAGCACAATGAATATTCCAAAGGAAATAAAGGATCTCAGAATGGACTGATAGAAGATGAGTAATAAAAAGCACAAGTATCTTGGGTACATGATGGTATATACAAAGGTATTCGTAAACATTGTCCTGCTGATGGCAACTGATAGAGTAATAATGTGCAATTGTCCTAATTTCATTTCCAAAAACAACAATGTTGAGTAGAATGAGCTTGAAGGATGAACAATAGAAAGTATGAAAAGATATTTTGAGCTTGAATTTTAATAGGGTTCCCTTTCGGTTTTACTGAGTGTAATCTTTCTTCTGTAAAAAAAACATTCAATTTATTTGGTCTTTTTTTTTTGTTTTTTTTTGTTTGTTTGTTTATCCCCGTGGTAAATGACTGGTGGTACAACTACAAGAAAAAGGTGATCCGAGCCCTTTGCAGCAAACTTGCAATTGCAGTGGTCGTATGTGGAGCCACACTATGGTATGGCTTCGATACCTATACTTCTCTTTTATCAGTACTGATAAGATTGCCTCTTGCAATAGCGGGTGTTTCATCTGGCTGTCCTAAATAGCAGACTGGCTTTTCACATTTGCAGCAGTCTGTGCTTAGAACTTGGCATGGGACTGTTCCCATTATTTGTTCTAATGATCATTGCCTTTCTATTTTATTGCTGAAATTTTTCCGTCTCTTATTTATCTTTTCTATGTTCCTTAGTCTTCTCTAGATTTTACTAATCCAAATGATTTGGTATTATCTGTACAGGTCATCACCTCATTTCTCAGCTTGTTTTCTAAATCATGGCTAACAACTGTAAATAACCTTGGTTTTAGCATCTTGGGGCACCTCCTTGTTAATCTTCTGCCATTATATTAATTGATCATTTGATCCTAATCTCTCCCCAGCCCCTCCCCTCTTTCCTCGGTTTAACTTTCAGCCAAAATATCTGTGCACAACTGCTTAATTCTCCTGGGCGGTCTTGTTGAGAACTTGGAGGATTTTTGAAAGTCCAAAGTAAGATGTCATTGCATGGCAGTTCATCAAAATAGAGGATAAAGAGCTATGATCTGGCATGGTTTTCAGTAGCCTGTCCAGATTTACTGATGATTCACTGTGCTGCTGTGAATGCTGCTCATGCTCAGTCTTCCCAGCAACCTGTTGGCTGTCCCAGAGTGGAGGGCTGAGGTGAGGAAAGAACTGGGGGCAGTGGATGTGGTTGGGATGGAAAGGGAGAGAATCAGAGGAAGAAATGAGCTTTTTCATAAGCTTGTGCAGCGTTTCTGCCAGCCAGTCACAGAGCCTTCTCAGAAACAAAAGCAGAAGTAGAAATAGATTTAAGGCATGTCAGGTAAATAAAATAAATTTACACTTGATTGTATGAATGGATCAGATTTTCTTCTGTCATTCCCTTTAGCCAGTTTGGTATCAGGCAGATTAAAAAAAAAAAAAAAAAAAAGCTTTGCCCATTCTGTGTTTTACAATAGCTGTATATTTTGAAAAATGGAATGAAAAGTTTGCATTTTTTTCTTCTCTCTCTCACCACCAATATAATAGTTCATGTTTTAAAGGCTAGGATTGCAGGACATTCGCATAGGTAAACATATATCTCTTTGGCATTTCAATTTTCCCCTTGGAAATCTTGCTGTAAAGGAATTCTGGGAGCTTTTTCCATCACTGCCCCTTTATGAAAGCAGCTGTTCTATCAGTGCTGAATGTTCTGTTACTGATCATGAAGGACAGCATGAGGATGGCCCTTTCTATCCTCTTCTTATTCAGGGGAGAATTACTGATTTAAAATATGTCAACTAGGAGTGATTACTCACATCTGTTGATTGTGCAGTTTGGGACTGTTTCTTCTTTAAACAACTCTTTGCTATTCTTCATGCACATGAACCCCATATGACAAAACCATTCTGAAGGCCCAATATGCTTTTCTTTCATCAAGGCACTGCTCAATTCCACCTTGCATCCATGTTTAAAATATAAAATTCCCTCCCCATACTAAAAGGGAGATGGTAGAGATAACAGTAAGAGGCTCTATAGGCCAAAAGCACAGTTGGCATGACTTTTAGTGAATTAGAGAATGAAATCAGACTAAATGCTGTGTGTGGGAGCCAGATTCTTTTTCACTGGTGTAACTGTACTGTCCAGGTGCCAAAATAAGATTTAGGACCTATGTTTTGGTGACCCTATTTTTAAAATCATGTATACATGATCCCATTCTTGTTTCAAACCAACAGGTCAAGATGAAGTTGATCATAAAACACAGGACTCATCCTGATGAGCAGCTTGATGTTTGTAGGTGGTTCTCGATATATACAGTACTACGCGAAAGTTTTCCTTTCTGCTCTGGGGTGGCTGAGGGGTTTTTTGAAACAATAGATAGATGCAAAGATGGGAGACAGATGGATAGACAAAAAGACAGGATCAGATACGAGATGAGTTACAGTTGTAGCCTTAATGCATGTGCTGTCTTAATGCTGCAATATTAGCACAGCATCAGATTCCCTCTACATCTGCCCCCCTTCCTCCAACTGTACCGATTTATATGAAAATTAAGATTACAAATTAAAACCAGGCTATCCTGGAGTTTTCCAGTTCATCAGCCATCCAATAAAAATGATGTCGAGCCTGTATGCATAATTCCCAGAAGATTACTTTGTCCTTACAGCTAAGCTCTGTCCCTGATATAAAAGATCTCTATCCAGTTTTATTGAAATAAAGAACTAACATCATAATCCCAATATTGAGGTATAATCTTCATTATCTCCTGACCCTCTTGAGATTTTTTTCTACCACCCCCATTCTATTCTGCTTCAGATTTATTTCATTTATAATCCCTATGTGTTTACCTTTATTCAGATAGGATTATAAACCAAATAAATAAAAAAACCTCCCCCACACCAAACAGCAAGCCATTCAGTTCAGTAATAATTCTCTAATGTGTTATGCTGACCTATTCAATAAATGGGCTCAATTCTCCCTTATTCTACAGTTACTGTAATTCCTTGTTAGTGCTACCAAACTCCTTAGCAGTGTTTCTTTCTTAAAGAAACGTATCTCCCAGGCAATGCTATGGCTACTCTCCTCTTTGCATTTGCTCCTGCTTTGATCTCCCTTCGCTTGCAGGCGTGGCTTAAAGAGGACATAGTATAAAGGTGGTGGGTAGTTGCAGATTAGATGGCTGTTACACTCGCCAAGTGTACCTTCTCAATTCCACTTGACTTATATTTTATTACTATGATGAGTGCAAGACCAATCATCCAGTATGACTGACTGGATGGTGACTTGGCCAAAACCTCTTCAGGTGACTAAGAGCCTTAACGACCAAAGGCTTTGCCTAGGGTTGTTAACTATCTTTCTAGTCATTCAATAACAATCATAATTATTTTTTCAGAGATTGCATACTTTTTTCTTTGGGGGCAGAGCAGTATTTCTGTGCTGTAGTGAAGGAGAAATGGTAAAGAAAGGAGAGTTAGTCTTGGGTCCTTTTCTTGTCAGATATCTGTAATCAGGATCAAGTGTTATATTGGAGGATTGACACAATCTGAAGGGCTTCTGGAGACCGAACTTGTTGATAACGAGAAGTCCTATGGAAGCCTCTTTGTATGAAGCCTCCATACAAACACCAGGAGGTTTTTAAATTGGGAGGAGAAGAACCCCATGAGTATGAAAGTACAGTTAGGGGAAAGTGGTGGTTTGGTGTTTTGCTTGGTTATTATTGATGTTTTGTGATTGCTGACGGAATGGAGAGTGATTTTTTTCTCTCAGAGATCTGTCTCTGGGTTTGTGAAATTGTTTCCTAGTAACAGCTGAAGAATTTTAAATATGGCTTGCAATGAATTGTTTCAGTATTTAAGCTGAGGTTTCTCAAATGTGTGGAAATGTGAGGAAATTTAACATGCAAGCCTGCTTAACTAACGAACCAGTGTGTAGCATCCTCTAAAAAGCAAAGGAGGAATTTCCTGCACTTTCTTCTTGTGTTTCAGGTCATCTGTAAATATCCAAGTAACCAAGCATCTTCCTCCAAGCACAAATATACTTTTGCACATCTAATGCATGAGGCAGGAGGTCCTGGTTCGAGATGTCAGTGGTAGTATTTATATAGTATTTATAATAGCGTACAATGGTCTAGTCACAGGACTGCCGTTATTTCAGATGATGCAAATTGTTCAGTGGTTAATGTAATGGAGAGCAAGAGCATGCCAGTCAGTTTCTCTAGTGAAAAAGGACATTCAAGTAGTTGTCTGGCTAAGGACAATGTATATTTAAAGTAACAATACGATGTAGTATGGAAAAACAGGCTTTCTTTCCCCACTATGCCACTGGCTTTCCTAGTGGCCTTGTTGCCCTGAGTTTTTTTTCCAACTTGTATGAAATGAATTTGGAAGTGCTGCTGTTCAGTGAGAACTTAGAGAATTCAAGGGGAAAATTATGGAGAGATAAGCATACTTGACATACAAGGAGAGAATATAGTCTGCTACAGAGAGAAATCACATTGCATTACTGAAATTGCTGTGATTCTTGTCCCGGAGTACATAAGTATGTACTTACCAAGAAATCACCCAGGTAAGCTGAGGTTATTCCTTCTGTGTCTCCATCTGCTAAGCTGATAACACAGAGACATATTGACAAGGGCTCAAGGAAAACATGAAATATTTCATCAGTAAGATTACGCCACACAGAGACAGATGTTGGGAAGCCATAACATTTAAAAATAAAGAGATAAACACATGCTTGCAGGAGGAACAGAAAGATTATTATTATTTTTTTTTTTTTTACTGCATGGGCTGAGAGGGAGGAGGGAAGGAAGAACAAGGAGGTGGAGGAGATTGTGCTCTGCTACAACAGGAGGTCATTACCTGAGGGCCAACTGAGGGTAAATCCAATTGGGTTAAGATTGGCAGCTTTATGGGAGTAAGGGAGTAAAGTGAGTTTAGCTGGCTTTTTAACCTGTCTGTTCTGTATGCTGGCCATGGGGCTATGCATGGCATATGCATATATATATGGCAATGCAGGGCATTCTGTTTTCTATTCTCTAGTTGTAAGACCACCTTTGAACTAGTCAGATAGGTGAGCAGGGTCAGGAGTGGTTAGACTTGGTAATGGAATGGAGAGCCTACTGACTGATGGAAGACCTTCTCCATGCTACAGGTAGTTTGTGGGTCTGGTTGTGTTATATCTGCAGGTATCTTTACAGTTTTTGACTTGTTTACGGGGGCTGTTGTGTACAACAAATGCACTGCCAACTTTTTCCTTCATTAACAAGGAAGACAGCTGTGGAAAATCTTTTATAGAAACATCTCTTTAAGTTAAAACTATACTTGTTTTATGTGTGTAAAAAAGGGTTGTTTTTCAGTAGGGGTGTCTGATATAAGAGCATGTTCTATAGATGCAGATGTAACATTGCTTCTCTGACCTCTCAGGGAGATACGATGCTGATACAGCAATAGCACAAAGCAATAGTTAACGTAACCACGTCATTGTGGTGCTCTTCAGTGGCTCTCCCTGCTCCTTGCTGTAATGCTGACCATAAAGAAACTGTAAGTTCCTAAGAGTCATCCTTTGAGCATGTGGCGTGTTATACACACAAGCTGTTTGACAGCAGGTGTAAGCATTTAAAGTGATACACTGGGCCATAATTTGCTTGACTCAAGGTGTGATGCATTCCATTGCAAGTTGTGGAGGATTCATGAATTCAAATTCAATAAATTGGAAAATTTCACTTGAAATCGTTGGGCACGGATGCAGTTGTGAAAGGAAGGAGGTGTGCAGCCAGACTACTGGTTTGTAGTACTGTAATGGTGGATGATATTTATTATTTCAGTGGCTGCAATGTGTGGAA
The DNA here is from genome assembly GCF_019232065.1 of Centrocercus urophasianus. Classification (NCBI taxonomy): domain Eukaryota; kingdom Metazoa; phylum Chordata; class Aves; order Galliformes; family Phasianidae; genus Centrocercus; species Centrocercus urophasianus. The sequence continues at coordinate 44,829,648 of NW_024884475.1, read as the reverse complement.
CTGCTTAGAGGTAGAAATGAACTTGTATCTGTATGAAATGCAGAAAAGGGAAAAAGAAATTGCCAGTAATGAGTGAACAATTATGATTTCACAGCTGAAGTTGGGCCTTTAAGAACTTTCTGCTGCAGGCCTGCTTGATCTTGTCCTCTGTCATGCTGCATTTCCTCTTTTAGTATTTGTTGATGGCCTCATCTTCCTTTTAAGGCTTCTCCTATCAGCTGCATTGCCTGTAAGCATGCGGTTTGTATCTTCAAGGTGCATTCAGCCTAATCCTTCTGATTTCACTTATTTGTAATGCCACATAGCAGTGTGTAGCCTTATTGATTACTTACTACAGCGCTAGTGTATGATGGGGTTTGTTGCACTACCAACCTCACTAAGGTTTTCTCCTTCTATATTTCCATTGAACTGCTACTTGGGATCCCTCAGGAGGTTCAGGATGAATTGCAGCTGATTCCCGAACATCCCACTGCTTCAGGATTTCCTGTGAGTTCTGAACAGCACATAAATCCTGGAGTCAAAAAATAGCTCTTGCTCAGCCTATCAGATTGTTTTGTTAGAAGAATCAATATAGGGATTATTAAATAAGCTACGTGCCTTGCCCTTCTAAGGATGGGTTTGTTGGAAGGTAGATGAGTAGGCCATACAAATGAAGCTTATCTTTTAAGTAAGACAGTAATGAAGCCTTCCCCTTTCAGGCAGAGGAAGTGCTGCTCTTGCTTTCAGGGCTTGTCCCAGTGATCCCTTGGTTGGCTGAGGGGAGTGTGAGGTAGCTCATCTTATCCCTTGGCCAAGAGTTTCACTGATAGACCCCCAAGGCGGGATACTTCTTAACTTTCTCACTTTGCTGATAATGTGATGGATGGCAGTGCCAGTGACAACTGTGAACACTGTATAACCTCTCAGGTTCCCTAAAGGTGATATACATCATGTGCAAATGTTGCCATCTGCAGAAGGCTCCTTTACGAAGAATTTCCAACTCTGCTTTAAGTGGGAAGCTGGTATGACAAAGTGATGGTGTCACTTTGCAACTGGCCTTTGAAAGATTGTCCATGCACTTCAGGAACCATCTGTATGGTCCTGTGTGCCTGCTGGAATATTTGTTTTGTTAGACTGTAATAGAGAAATAAGGAAGGAAAATAAATCATTGCACCAAATCCAGAAATTACAATAAGTTTAAAATCCTTCTGCAAAGTTGTTCCCTCTTGGCAAAGCTAAGCTTTGAACTGGAGCACTGGCTGAAGGTGTAAGGTGGGTAGAAGCTTGGAATAGAAATATTACGCAGATTAACTTATATGGATCTCTTTCCTTGTCAGTATGAAAATAAGCCTTATGTTTGCCTGTAATTAATCAATTGACATAGCAGGTGGAAACAGCAAATTACATACATGGTTACTAGCAGCAGTAGCTTAAAAGAATTGAAACATCAAGAACAAGTGCTTGAAATAACAAATTTTGAGGTTGTGTCAAGGTCATTGGCCAGGTGTGATATGAGGAATGCATGGGCAGAAGTTGACAATACATTTTCTTCTTAATTATCATTGTGTGGTTGTATGGTAGCTCTTGCTTAGATAGTTCATCACCTCCCATTTCATCAGCCTAACTACTTGAGGCTTCTGCAAAGGAGAGAAAGGAGTGAAGAGATTTCTTGGCTTGAGGTTGTCAGCAAGGACTGAGTCTGGACTAACCCCTTGGATTTAAGAAGTTTTTACTAAATGAGCTAATTGTATATGGTATGCGACTTTTGTGGTCAGCCCATAGACAGCTCTTTGTCTCTTTATGCAGTCTTATTGCACCAAATACTTCCAAAGGTAGTAGGAAAACCATTGTAAAAGTCCATCTCTGTTACCTTTTTTGTGGCCCTATTCTGGTCTAAGTCTCATCTGTACTGCAGACTCCCTATCTGGATGCAGTACTGCATGTGAGGTCTCAGTGCTGAGCAGAGGGGTACTATTGCCTCCCTCTTTCCACTGGCCACACTTCTTTTGATGCAGCCCAGGATATGGTTGGCTTTCTTGGCTGTGAGGGCACATTGCTGGCTCATGTCCACCTTGCCATCCATCAGTACCCCGAAGTATTTTTTGGCAGGACTGTGCTCTAACCTTACATTTCCCTGGTTGTACTGATTGCCACAACCCAGGTGCAAGACATAGCACTTGTATTTCCTGAACCTCATGAGGTTCACCTGGGCTTACTGCTTGAGCTCCTCATTGTACTCAAATGTACTCAGTAGTGTATTCGTACAGTTAAAATTGGAGAAACTGACAATTGTTCTGGAAGATCTTCACCAATGAGCATTCATAAAATTCATATTTCTCTTCCCCCTTAGAAGTGTTTAAATTACTGCAGTAGTTTGAAATATACAGTTTCTGGCATATCTAGGGTAAGGTTATAGTTGGAACCTAACCAAATTGTCAGTTTATAACTTAGTTGTGTATTTCGTAATATCAACCTCCTTCCAATTATTTGTCTGGAAAAATGAAGAGCAGTCTATTTTAGTGAGTGCTCATGTAAATATTTAGCAACTTGGTGTTCAGTAGATGACTTTAGGAGACACGGAAGCCAGCTTTAGCCAAGCAGCCCAGCCCTAGGTGGTCTGCACTCCTCTGCAGCAGGTGCATTGCTGCTGGCTCTACCAGCTGTGGATTCCCTGTTTTAAGCAAGTTGTCAGTTCATTGATGTGGGACCTTTAAACTGACCTGACTGTACTGTTCAGCTGAACAAGATCAGGTGAATGTTTTAACACCTCCCTCACCCAAGCTATTTTTTGATGATTAAGATCCACTTTTCAACTGAATACCAAATAGTTGAATCTGTACACAGAACTGCAAAGTGTGCTCGTCTCCTCCCTGATCTGTGATAGTGCCATTTCTCCTGCTTTGTTTTTATGTCTCCAAGCAAATCTGGATGATTGCTTTCTGACTGAAGATCCACCGAGTGTAAGAAATGTGCTTCCATGTCTTGACTGTTTGCAGTTAAGTGCTTGTGACAGCTCTTCTAACATGGATGCCCAAACTGCATTCTTCAACAAGTCTTAGTTTTCCAAGTTGAAGTATGGGCTAACTTCATAATGTTTTGATGATCTGAATGGGAAGCAAAATAGGTATGTGTGGGTGATAATATCAAAAATAGTTGGGTATTGTTTCGGCAGCCTTGGAAGCTCTTGGTTTCCTGTCTGTCTTAAGAAATCTCTGCAGCAGTTTCACAATGCTGTGCTCTTGTGTGTGCAGAAGTTAGTTACCTGCCTCTTTAGTTTGTACCAAGTTCTTGGAACACAGCTATCAACCATGAAGTTTATGGCAGCTGCTTTATAAACTTTGTCTTCTTCTTAACTTAATTCATCGTTGTTTTTATTCAATCAGTGACAAGTGTCTATATACGGTATGTGTGTACTCATAGAAATAAGGTGGACTGGTTGTTTGTTCTCATTTATCTGACTGCTTCTGCCTGCAAATTATATTTGAGGCCACAACCGTCCTGAGCCACAGGACAAGATATCCAAGCTGCAGGGTGGATTTTCAAAACATCAGCATGAGATGTGTGAGTGGCTTTGCTTTTTGGTTTGCACCTAATAAGAGACCTGAAATCTCTCTCTGTGCATGTGCAGAAATGACTCTGACGTGTATGTCTTTAGATAAATAAGAGACAACGTGAAGTAGCTGCAGGAAGTAAATTACCCACTTGTTATGTGCTGGGTTAACCTGGTGCTGAACCATTCGTGCAGAACTTGTGTGCAGAGCACATGAGGCCAGCATGTCAGCTGCTGTAACGTGATTCTGTGCTCCTGACCCAATCGCATTAAGCTCAGGAATGTGTTGTTGAGCAAGAACTGGGTTGTGGATTTTTATGGCTACAGAATGTGACAGTCTTTCCCACCTTTTCCTGACCGCTTCTCCAAAAAGCGCTGTTAAATAAATTTGTGGCATTCATCACTTCACATGTGTAATGCCTCGGGCAACAACCTGGTGTAATAGGAAAAAACACAGGGCTGTGTTTGGAAGGAGTTGGAAGGAACACAGGATGAGGCTGTCAGGGCTCTCCTGCAATGCAGTTATGTCCAGAAAGTGATACTGTGCGAGTCTTGCTATTAATTGTGGTACAACTGGAAAAAAAAAAAAAAAAAATCTTCATTAGTTTCTTGCTATTCTGTGGATATTTCCTGAAAGCGAACCTTCTGAAGTATCCATAGCTTACATGTATTTGTTCATTATGCAGTGAGCAGTGTGTTCTTTCTCCTAACCTTTAATTTCCAGAATTTAAGTGAAGCAAGGTTAGGACGTTTGCTTCTTCCAGGTGTGAACTCAGTGAAGCATCAAAACTAGAATTATTCAGTTGATAGGGTGATGTTGGTATTTCCAGTACCATAGTGGCTAGCTGGTAGAGAAATGGGTTATCAACTGCTGGATACTAACTCAGTTCTAACTCAAAAAGCAGGAGCATGGCAGGAGGTATCATGGTGCCCTTTCTTTGTGGGCACAAATAAACCTTTTACAGCCTTTGTCTTTCTAGCGCAATGTATTCAAGGTCCCTATTTTGTGCCCTCTTCTTCTTGAAAAAGCTCTCTAGCTGTACTAGCACATTCAGTGTATCAAAAGGATTTATTGAAGTCTGGGATCCAGAGTAAATTCGTTACTCTACCTCAGGAGTAAAACTTGAAGCACAGCATATGGTGGTACCAGGTGCAAGACACTCAGTGTACAGGCAGTATGGAGAAAGCTGCAAAGCTTTTCAGTGTGCAATATGGAGCAGTGGACAGCAGTAAACTTCAATTTTTTTTTTTTTTTTTTTTTTTTTTTTTTTTTTTAAATAATGATGATAAGGAATGCATGTGCTAAGACCAGTATGCAGCTTGGTGTTTCTACTACAGAAACTAGCTTGGAAATGAGGTATCTATCAGAAATACCTTATGGTCACGCATGCTATATAAATAACTGGTGATACTGATAACAGATTTTACCTGAAAAATTTCCTGACTGACTGAGAGATTTTCGTGCTACACCTATATTCGAAAACCATCCTTCTTCAAAATGTGGCAAAATACTGTTGGTCATCAGTGGCTCTACACAGTCATCATGGAGCAGGAGCCTAGGAACGAGAATCTATGGGCTTTTTATTGATTGAAAATATAGTTTATATGGTTCATGTGGAAATACTGGGAAGCCTGGAAAAATATCTTCTTGTCTTCTAATTGACACGCCTTATAAAAAAATGTATATTGTCTGTCTCATACTTCAAACTGTGTTTTTGTTGAAGAATGTTATCACAGTGAACAACACAGAAGCAGCCCCCTGCAAAGCTGAGGGCATCTGCAGAACTGCAGTATCTGAAAATAACTCTGAAATGAACCTGATGTAGGAAAGGAGATCCAGAGGCAGTTGGACCAACCTGAAACCAAGTTCTCTGAAGGTCTGCAAATGGAAACATGCTGGAAGAGGGCTGGCTTGAAGCACTTCATTATTATGAATGCTTGAGTAATGTTCATACTTTGTCATTGCTCACTTTTATAGGGGGGCTGGCTTCGAATGCAGTATATTATGCAACGGTTTTGTCATGTATCAGTGATGATATTAACAGTGTAATGCTAAACAGGTTCTGAGGAAATGAGGAGGAAAAAAAAATGACTTACTATATTTACCCTGAAACAAGATTCAATCTGCCACTGTATTTAATGCTATATTTTTCATTATCTCACAAGCATATGTTGGAACCGCTACAGATGATGAAGTTAGCTGCTGGGCAGAGCTATCATCAATGCTTTCCATCTTTATTTTAATAAGAGGAACGAGCAAATTGTTTGTGACCTTTGTCAAGGGCTTCCTGCAATACAAGAAACCTAGCTGCAACAGAATCACTAGCCTGGAGCCCTGCTGAATATTCAAAGCTTCAGTCCTGAATAAAATGTGCTGTAACAAAGCCATTGTCTGATGAAGCCGTGTCTACTACAAAAGAACAGGGATCTAACAGCAAAAGTTAAATCTTTTTTTTTATTATTATTATTATTCCCTAAATTTCTGGAACAGTGTCAGCAATATGCTGTTTTGTTCAATGGCTCTGAAAATGTACATAAAGGCAGGAAGCTTAAAATTGCATCTCCTTGACAGCTGGCTCACAGAGTGTGCTGCTGTGGGGAAAAAAAGTGGGCTTCTGTTTTTTTTTAGGGAAGAAAAAGCTGACATATGTGCTTTTGGTATGTGTCACATAAGGGTCATGTCCCCTATGGCAGGCAGTGTTTAGGATGGGGAGATGCCATTTTTAGGTACCTCAGACAAAGAGAGCCTTCTGTGGAGCTAAGCGCGTGACACGGTATCAAGCAAGTGAGAATATCCTTGTTTTGACACTTATATTTTTGCATTTCTTAATAGTTTGTAGAGATGAAGGGCACACCAGGTGCCATCTTCTGAAGCAAGTATAGGCTCGATTGTGGCCTGAGACAAAGCGCTTCCTTGTTTGTGTTCATTTGTCAAACTCCTACTGAATTCAGAGCTTTGCAAACAGAATTTCACATATGAGGGGACTAAGACAGACAGTGGAAGTGACGATACCTGAGATAGGAAAGGCAGTACTGAGAAATACATTCTGGATTTCTGGCAGCCAGTCAAATTCTGCCTGTGATCAGGTGAATGCAAATATGAGGGGAGCTACTTTGCACAGTGTTAGGAGTGGAGCTGGGTGCAGGCAGTGACCTGTAAGCCTCCAGAGCTTTAGAAGTGCACCAGCAATTCAGGTTATTTTTAGTGCTGGTGTATCTTGAGATGTGGAACACAGTTGGTGTGGTGAAGGTACTGATGTGTAAAGGGTCCAAATGCAGATAGGGGAGTAAACTTAGGTTGCAATTACCATCTGGACATCCAGAAAAAGCCAGGAACACAACAGGAGTCCTAAGCAGCAAAACCAGGCAAATAATTTCTGTGTTAGAACTGTTATCTATATTAGACAACTTTTTCCAAACTTTTTTTTTTTTTTTAATAGCAGTGCTAAATTTCTGTTGGCTAGATGTTGACTACTTTTGTTACTTTTAGAATTAAATACCTTCTGGAAGCAACCTTTTACTTGCTTTTACTTGCTTTATCTGCCTAGGTTGAAATGAGAACCTCCATGAGCACACCTGAACAAACACCTTCCTAGCTGTTATTTCTACGCATGGTGTCTGTGCATCCATAAGATGGTATGAGAAACCTTCCATGCACAATTTCCATAATGATTAAGTTTTGGGATCAGTTCCATATTGGTTTCTGGATTCTTAAGTTTCTTCCGCTGGCTGTGTGATATACTCAGATGCAGTATTTCACTTAGTTTGGTTTTGTCAGGGACTTGGGATGAAATCTTTGTGGGTATCTATAAAAGGCAATTGTACAGTGATCTCAGAAGGTTCCCATGGAGCATAAAAACACCATTTCAGAACTGATACTTATCATTACCTCAATGTGAGGATAGCAAAGCCAGTGTTTCATATCTGTGCACGTGGGGTAGCAGAGCTGTCCTGCCCTGGTGTCAGTGGCGTTTCTTCGGCAGTGCTGCTCCATAGGTCTCAGACAGAGATGTGTGGAAGCAGCCAGAGTGCTGTACCAAGTCCTTCTGCACTTCCCTTCCCTTCCTGTGAAGTTTACTTTTGACAAAGGGGTTCTGCAGAGTAGGTAAGGACACCGCCTCAAATTCTTCCAGTGAATGAAGTGGTTGTGACCTGCACTGATGAAGCTCTTCGCATCACTTTTCAATAGCTCCTTCTAAAGGATTAAAACCATCCCTGGCATCTGTGAATCAGTTCTGCAGTTTATTAAGATCGTTTTCATGTTCAGGGCTTCAGAAATAGTGTGTCTAAAAATTGGAGGAGTCTACACAATTATTTCTGGCATTTGCTAGCATTAATGCTTCTGTGCAAAACCATCTGGTGGAAAGCTAGGAGCACTGAATGAAAGGTGTAAACCTGGATTAGCATTGATACGGTTTTCTATTGCATTTGGCTTGTTCACATCTCACTGGATGTTATCCAGGTTCCCTTAGAAGAGCCAAGATTGCCATCATACAGCGTGATGCCATATGTTAAGATTCATATGACATATTACCTAGAAGTCATAAATTATTATACTGTGTCTCTTTACAGGACTGTGATTAGATATGTTTATGTAAATGCACCTTCCAAGGAAAAACGGCACATGATGTTAAACAACAGTATGCATGGCAGCTATAATGAGGTACTTTGACTCAGTCAGGACGTTGCCTCGAAAACAATCTGATCCCAGTGTAATGAGAAATTAATGTCCTTTTTTAAATGCACTGATCTTCTGTGAGGTTTCTGCTGGGGCTGTCATTACTGGGGAGAATACTCTGCATATGTGAGTAACAGAGGGAAGTTGTTCAAAGACAATTCTGCAGATAAAATTGGTATAAATCCAGCTTTGTCAGAGCTTCCCAGTGGTTGCGTTACTGCTGAGGCCTTTTTGAGAAATAGGAGTTTGTAGTGCAGACCTTCCTTGCAGGATTTCCTAAGTGTTTTAATTTTTTTTGGTCTAAGTATTGTGTTGCTTGTCAGAAATCCCATATGCATGCAGGTATGTATTTAGGTGCCATACTCTCTGATATGCAGTTGTAAGACAAAGAACTCAATGTTAGTTTTAAAATGCTTCCATAAAAGTAGAGATGTGAACCCTGCAGTAGATTTTTATTTTACTTGTGTACCTTTATGTGAGTGAATTCTGTCACTGCTAGAAAGATATGACATGCACAATTAAATCAGCTGTAAATTTTGTCAATTATTGCTCCAAAGATGGAGGCAGCAATCAAGTGTGGAGAGATAAAGATGCTTAGTTAGAAAGCTAACCAAACTGAGCTGAGTTTTTGTGTATTTCGAAGAAGTACTTTGATTGTAAATCAAAATCAATCTTCTAAAAATCAAAACAAAGGAGATGTAAGAATTCAGACGAGCCTATCTTAACACTGAGAATAACTTGGATTTTATCCAGAATAATGGTTTTTTTTTTAAACCAGATAAAAGAATCCAATGATTGTGATTATCAGAGTTGCTTTATCTTCTTGAAAAATCAGATCCGATGAGCTTTGTAGTGGTATAACTTTGCCTTGTTTAGTCTCCTGCAATATTTAAGACGACCAATATAATGAGAAATGTTAAAGATGCAGAGGGAAGTCCTATGTTACTTGAGAATCAAGGCACTTCAAGCTGCAAAACAGAGGGAAATGATTGGTTCATTTCGGAGCGCAAACCACCGCAAAACACATACAAAAAAACCCCTCATATCAGTGCAGCTGCATTGCTGTTAATACCATGATATTGCACCTCTGTATATGTCTACCTCCTCTTACCCTCGTAGGAGCACTGCTGGGTGTGCTCCCCAGGCTCAGTGTCACTGCGGGATCAGCTCACACATGATTATGTGAGGGATCAGCATGATCGGCTGTCACTGATTTCACTGACATCTGTCCCCACAGTGAGACAAGCTGCAACATGAATTATTGAAGACGTACACATGCAGATCTGTGTCATGATTACGCCAAACAATACACTTTGCCACACTCCAGAGAGCTGAGGAGAGCCGTGCGGACAGCTGCTTTAACCCTTTTTGGCAATCTGTTCCTGTCTTACAAACACAGGAACTTTGGGAGTTCTGTAGAATTTAGGTAGCTGGAGTCATTGCTCACTGCTGTAGATTGCTGTTGCATATCGGTTGCCTGTGTCAGTGTAAAGCTTTATAAAGCAAGTTGTTGGAATCTTGGTGGGAGGCCTTGATCTTGCAACAGGCAAAAAATGCTGGCCCTGATCCAGCAGAGAAACTGAGGCTGATTATGTTTAACCAGAAGAAGATGTTTGTTTCATAAGACAGCTTGTCATGCTTACCCTGTGCATGGAGTCTAAGGCAGAAGAAAACAAACATCCAGAGGGGATGAACTAAATAGCAGAAATCCGATGGTTAAATAATACACAGATGCCATTAGGCTCTGGCTGGCTGGGAGACTACTTTTGATGAGGCACAGACAGGATAGGAAATATCACCTGTGTGTACAGTATTGATGAAAATTTGGACAATTTGGTTGCAATCTGCTCAGAAGGCGCCCAGCTCTAACAGGTGCAATCTATGTGCAGAAAAATGAGAGATTTGGTTATTGATGTATCAGATGATTATGCAGCTTGTTCAGACAACATTAACTCTGACTTGAGGGTGAGAGGATTTTGTGGGTGTCTGGTTCAGCATAAAATGTCTTCACTGGTGTAGTGAAACTGTTAAATGGCACAGTGAGAGCAGTCCAAGATGTTCGTGGGATGCTCTCCTTGTTCCCATGTCTCCAGCGATTTCACTGGATAAATGATGGCTCACTGCAATGATACAGGTTAAGAATCATCATGTTGTTCAGGTTGGAAGAGGCCACTAAGATCACCAAGTCCAACCATCAACCCACTCCCATCATGTCCAATATGTCCCTCAGAAAGATGCTTGAGTAAAGCTCACCTCTTTTCAATCCCTGTTTCAGTAATCACCTTAAAGACCCTAGAAGCTTAAGGGGGGTGAGATAAAACCTTCTGTGATTTCAGTGGCATTTAACAATTTAAGCAAGACTGATAGATGTACCGCCCATGTTGTCTCGGTGTTGGTTTGTAAGGGAGGCCTTTGTATTTCAAGAGTGCCTCTGTTGCTGGACCTCTATTCTTGAGTCAGAATTAAAGAGTTATTCAAAGCTGTGCCTGACTCCACAGGAACTTTTTTCTTTCAGAGAGCTGGGATAACCAAGGAGAAACAAACAGGAGCCTATACCTACTAAAAACTTCCTGTGGAAGTAGCCATTTTCAGGAGCTGTTCTATGAACCCTTTTTTTTCTGCAGGTTTAGTTTACAAAAATGAGAGAGACTGGTGGATTTAGTTTCCCTGTCAGACTGAAGGCTATGTGTAATTCTGTGTTTGCTGGTAACAGTGTGCTGCTTTGGATGGATTCTTTCTAATCTCCCTGTATTCTGCTTCCATGCAATAGATTTGGAACCAAGCAAAGACTTAACATGTCTCAAACATTGTTAAAAGGAGAGGATGAGATCCATTAAAGGGCTTAGCAGAAGTCAGATGTGGCCTTCCACCTTGTTGCAGAAATAATTATAAATCAGACCCTTGCACAGTGTCCTGCATCAGAAGCTATGAATATTTGGAGCTTTGTGGGAATGGATTATTTGCTCTAAATATACTCTGAGTAATTGTATAGCTCATATCCAGCAGGTCAGGATTACAGATTTCATTACAGTTTCCAGAGATTGGAAGCCTTTATACAATTACCGTAAGTCCAACTAAGAGGTAGAATCATTTCTACAATATGGAATAGGAGGGGATACTGATCCGACATGACTTTCCCTTGGCTTCAGTTTCACGAGACAAATAAGAATCTTTCCTCGTTGCCATTTGGATTTGATGTATTCTCAGATGTAAGTCATACCAGGTGTGATAAACTGTTCGATCCTCCTTCCCTGCACTTAAAAATGCACAAATCGACGTTCCCCATTCTGGTTTCTAGTATGCTTGCTTGTTTGCTGCAAGTTTCTGCTTTCCTGTGACTGTTGGAACAGGGACTAGCAATTTGTAGTCAGTTGAAGTGTAGTGACAAATGATTAATGGTATTGTGACTGAGTTACTCACAAATAAGAAGACTGAATCTGGGAGTTTATTCATATTGTAATTGAAAATATTGTTTCATTGTGAAAACATTCCAAGGTTTCATTTGGAAACTGAAATAGATGGGATTAGGGTTTTCTTATGTTTTATTTTTAGGATAGAGGGAATATATCTTTCTGCAACACATTCTTTGTGTAATCTATCAAATAAGATTTAAGCCAAATATAGGAGGAAGTTGTAAGGACAATCTCAGGAGAACTGAGATAGCAGCAAGGAAGACAACCTGTGTATTGATTACACTTGCTTAATGCAGCATTAGTGTGCAAGTGTTGGACAGATCTTCCAAACGGTTGTGCAGAGATGTCTCTGCTATGCGAGGAGATACTGAGATCATGATTCCAAGGGTTTAGAGTTGCTCAAGTGCTCAGCTCTTATGCCTGAATATAGGCACATGTGGCATGTGATGTACGTGGAGGTGTACCACTTGTGGTGTGAATGGTAATTTACTGATGGCAGTTAATGTTGGGTAATATTAAATGAGAACACATGAAGAATGCTGCTGACCCACTCCTGCTTCTTTTTTAAAAAATGATAATATGGGAATTCTGTATAATTGTATAATTATAAAAGAACATGCTAAGACTGGGCTTGTGCCTCCGAAGGGCTGTTGTCTTCTCAGGATTTCTTTTGGGCACATCAGTAGCCTTCTCTAAGAAGGTAGCTTTGTTCCTGGGAGACAAACTGAAGCACTGAAGGGTAACACATGAGATTAAAAGAAAGTGTGTACGAATTTGAAGTTTTTTTTTTTTCTCCTTGAGAACATTTGTAAAGCAGATACCTAACACAACTTTCCTTCCAGCAACCTTTGCACATGTTGTAAATCAGCTCTTCTGACACAAGTTTCTCTGTGTCACTGTGGCTTGTTTTGGACATCTTTTCTTCCTCTGGTTCCTTGGAGGAATCAGAGCTGGCTTGATAGGACTCATTGCCTTTGGTTTGCCAACACAAGTGTCCTGGAGAAAGGCTTGTATTTGACCCATCGTTGAAACATCCCAGCGTGACCTACTGGGCTGATAGAATGGAATACTAAATACTGATACAAGTTCAGAGAAATCTGATCTTATCTACCCGCAGGTGAATCAGTGTTTGTGTGCCTTTTCTGGTGCTTACCAAAAAAGGAAATACCTTCATGTAAAATCTGATTAGGTTTTTAATATTAAGATGTTAAACACAAAAAATAGTATAGACAGAGGGATTGTGAACTCTGTTATTGTGTTTTAGCTACAGGCTATCATGACACAAACAGAAGGTAACACATGTTTCTCTTCAAGAATATGACTTCAATGGGCTACTTAAAAGATTAGCATATGCTTTGTTGAATCAGAGCAAACTTAGGTGTGAATCCAGGAAGATGGAGCATTCTGAACTGTTTCTCTGTAGCCATTGGCATGAGCTGACTGCAGGTGGGGCCTAAAATAGGGGAGAGACCTTGCTGCTACACAATGTCATCCCACCTACATCTGTGGGACCACTCTTGCCTTTTGCACACAGAATTCCTGTGGATAGTGACAATTGATTCCATAAGGTGAATGAACAGGATTATATGTTTACCATCAAAAGAGCAGCATCTGTTGTTTTTAGCACTTCCTGGAACCATGAGAGTCTTAAATCAAACTAACAGTACATTAAGGTTGTTTGAGGTATTAATGCTCCATATTTCCATTTTTCTTTATTTTTATTTATTTATTTTTTTTTTTTAGAAAAGAAAAAGAAAAAAGGATCCTCTTTGTAGTTTTTCAGGCATCCCTCTGTCTGCTGTTCTTTTTCATTACTGTGAGTTCCTATGGTTTCTTCTTACTCTCTTCCCCATGGGGATGGATATTTCTTTAAATGCAGAACTGTAGCATAACGAAAGTGCATGTCTGCTTGTCTGAGTAGATGTACACAGTACCTGCAGGTCAAATTCTGCATTCCTGGCTGCTGTAGTAATTTCAGCCTTAAACATGTTATTAGCCTTTGGCTTTGGAAAGCCATATGGCCAACAAATCTGGCCAGAAGCAGTCTGAATCCAATTCACAGAAAGCTGGTAAACCTGGATTTGTTGCTGAGTATGTCCAAATGTTGTCTTTAGTCAGCCAAAAAAATACTAGCAGCCAAACTACTATGATAAAGTAGGACTGATGGCTGTGTTTTCAGGTGACGAATGCAGGGAGTGGCAGAAAGCCACCAGCATCTTTTTCAACTCATTCGGAGTTGATTCTAGTATTTACCAGTTTCTCTTCCTCCACAGATGCGTTTAACTTCTGTCCATTTTCTTGTGGTGTGCTCTGAAGTGGAAGGAGGGTTGGCTCCTACTTGTGCGCTCAGTGCCTTGAATGGGAAAATGAAGAGAGCCCAACATCCCTGCGGAATATGGAGGGGCCTGCTATGCCCAGGCTGTTAATATTCATAGCAGTGTTGACCAGTGGGGATTGAATTTGTGGAACTAGCTGGAATCAGAGTGGGTTTGTTTTTCAAATTTTTTTAATGAAGGAGATGGAGCTTTAATTGTCATTATGTATAAATCCCTTTTGTTCCTCTTTGTGAAGGAGAGGGTTATTTTTATTGTCTTCCACTAGTAAGAGTTACTTGCTTAAGAAGCTTTCAAAATATTAACCAGTCGCTGAAGGTTCTTTGAAGAAAAATATGACTGCTCGTGTAAACAATTAATGGTTGTTAAGCATGGCAGTGTATATTATGACAAACAACACATGCTACATTATGCCAGCTGGTGTAATGATGTGATAATGTCTGACTCATTAACTCTGGCACACAGTTTACGATGCCCTTCTATGACAGGATTAATTGATTCACACATACATTAAAACAAAAATAACTAAACTGAAATTCAGCTGGAAGCCTGGCTTCTCATTTGTCATCAGCCCTGTTGGTGGCTGAAGTCAGCCCAGGCCCAGTGCAGGGTGAGCTGAGGTTCGTCCATGAACCTTTGTTTTGGCCAACTGGATCAGCATCTTGAAAGGAGGAAAGAAGTTGTGTGAGCACTGGTTTGACTCAAGAATTGCTGCAGGAGGTTCTTGTGCTTCTTGAATTGTTTGAGTCAAGTACAGATGGGGAAAATCTCAAAGAATTTCTAAGTTTTTCAATGAATCATAGAATCACAAAGGTTGGAAAGACCAGCAAGGTGATCACCTAGACCAACTGTCAACCCATTCCCAGCATGCCTACTAATTTTTGCGTGAGGACTGAAATGCTCAGCCCATGTTTGTTGTCCTTATAGAACAAGAGGTAGTTTGACAAAGTTGCTTAAGTCAGAGGATTCATCACGTCTGATGCTATTAATGTGGCATTGTTTTACAGAACAGAACTTGGAAGCCTCAGGACAAGGAAAGAGTAAATGTTATCCCAAAGCTGTTTGAGCAATGGGAAGCTGAACTGGAAACTGCTTGAAAGAGATGAAACAAAAACAGATTTGAAAATGTATGAAAAATTGGTGTGAATAACCAACATGTAGTCTACATATTTTTCTTTCTGTTGGAGAGAATGTTCAGGGAGTGCTTAGAGTTTATAGCATACACCAAGCATATCTGTGGTTTCACTGCATGGCAGATCCTGATATGATGAAAAACAGGTTTTATATTCACTTAAAGTTTTTTAGTCTGCTCTGTTTGTAATGTATAGTTGGTCTGGAAACCACAACAGAAGAGAACATATTAGGAATTCTAAGTAGGAATTGAACTTACAAACAAGAAAAATATTGAGGGAAGAAGCAATATTATCTCCCAAGCTTTGCACTATTTAAGAACGTGTGGCTATATCTAAGTGTTTTGCATTTTCTCTGCTCTCATTTTTGGGGAGATTCCCCTTGTGCTTGTGTATGCTGTCATTGGGTGGCTTGTTCCTGCAGCATGAAATGGTCCTTTCCAGTTTGGTATCTCTGTAGAAATATGCGATCAGAGGGGCACAATCCAGAGCAGTCACACTGAATAATGGATACTTGAGTTTTGTGACCAGAAGCTGGGCTGTGGGTGAGACCTGGTTGCCCTAGTGCTGTATTTCACTCTTGACAAGCATAGGCAGTTGGCACTGAAATGCTATGAAAACTAGGAAGGAGCTCCCTAGCTCTAGAGGAGCTGTTGCTCTGAATGGAAAACAGAGTGTACTCTGCTCGTGTGTAGTCTAGAAGTCTGCTAAAAATAGTCTTTCAAAATATTATTGATGGGCAAGTGTTTGACTCTACAAAACAGTTTTGTGAAAAGCTCCCTTTTCAACTGAATATTTTTGTATAATCTCTGGAAAGTACACATTTGCATCTAAGCCATCTCCCTGCCACCTATTTTATCTGAAAAGGAAATATTTTGACTGGGATAGATCACTGGTACAATTAATGGTATTCCCGTGTTTTTTTCAGTTAGGACCCTGGCATGACAGTTCCTCATGATGTGCTGCTCCTTTCAGCCTGGCAGAGCAGATGCTATCACTTCCAGATGTCCTTCAGTCATGTTCTGACCCTGCAGAAGTGATGGGGTCACAGAGAGTGGTCACGTTCCAGTTATAGCAAAAAGTCACTTGTTAACAAGTAGTTACCTTGGGTTTTGCTCAGCATAGTTGCCATTATGCTCTGTGCTTAAAAGTCAGAACACCTAAAGCCTGAGCAGCATTAGTTGTGAGTTGATATTGTTGGACTTTCTGATGACCCATGTATTTTACTGCTCATGTTGTTTGATAATAGTGGAAAAGAGCTGGCTTGTTTGCTCATGGATTCTTGAAAACAAATAGCTGAAAAAAAATCTGGGATTTTCTAGCTGCAGTGAATTCTTTATGCACACAAGTTGTGGTTTTTTTTTTTTTTTTTAATGAGAAATGAGACACTGGTACAGGTTGCCCAGAGAGGCAGTGGATGTGTCAGCCCTGGAGACATACAGGATTAGGCTGGATGGGGTTCTGAGCACCTGATGTAGCTGTAGGCGTCCCTGCTTATCGCAGAGGAGCTGGGATAGATGGCCTTAAGGATCCTTCCCAATTCAAACAATTCTATGATTCTGACTGACCTATTGATGAATATATTCTAACTGACTATATTTACCTTTGTTAGATCACTGAATAGGAAACCAGTTTCTTCAGTGTTCTTTTGGTCGTTTGTATTAGCTATTCTTTCTGTAAATTCACCAAAGGCAGCAGCGTTTTATTTTGTATTTGCATTGGATGTTGTGGGGTTTTGTCTCCAACTGATCAGTGTGACAGTCCGAAATATGATTGTATTTACTCAATCGTTTCAAAGATGAACATGATTGTAGGCAATATTTTGACCCTTTATCTGGTTTAATGTGCATTCAACCACTGGCTGCTGATACCTGATGTAGCTCAGTTGTTTCTGTTGTGGCCTGAACTGTAGAACTGCCCTTAAGAAGGTAGAATCCAGAGCTCTGTGCTGTGGCTTTAAGTTCTACCACACTGTCTCTGTGCAGCCAGCCTTTCTCTAAAAGGCTCTCATGTGTAAGCGTGCCTGGATGTAACATCTAAATGCAGAGAGAATCCTGAACAGCCCTAGGGTGGACTCATGTTAATTATATTGGAAATCCTCCAGGCAACTGGAACACTGAGCTACTGTTGAGTTATCAGCTTATACTTATTTATCTGAGCTGAAAGCTGAGGTTAAACACTAACCCAACATCCTGGTGACTTGTCACTGTTACCCAATGTGACATGGCTGGGCCACTAGAAATGTATTTTATTCTTCATTGTAACACATTCTTTTGGAGACTTCACACTTCTTGTATTGAACTGACAGGTTAGCTCACAAGGAACGAATAGCAGCACAGCATGGAGTTGTGAGCTTGAGCTGCTGTGCAGAACAGTGGCTGTTTTTCCCTTAGAAGTACTCCCCATAAGGATGTCACTGTTTTGCTCATTTTCTCTCCTTTGCCTTTGAGGATGCTGCCCTATTGCAAAGCAGAGTTTACAGTCTGACCTAAAAATCCAATTGAAATCAAAGTCTCATGGGCTCAAAGAATATTTTAAAAGCTCTCTGAAGGAACTTAGTTAACTGTCTTAAACAGATGAGGACAAGAGGGCATTTCATCCCACGTTATTACTGCGAAACCATTGCAGAGACAGGCCTGTGATGCACCTCGATGTGGTACTTAAAGCAACTTTCAAGTATTTGGCTAGAGAAGTACTGTCATTGTCTGTGAAGATTAGATTTGCAGTTTGTTTTATGGTATGTGTCAATTTTACTGGCCTTATAAATCAGGGGACACGTTTCTGCTTGCTGATCAGATGGCCATAGTTCTTTGAGTCAGGTTTTCGGAACAAACAAGAAACTACGATGACAATATAAATAAATAAAAAATCTGAAAAACTTTTTTTTTTGCACTCAGATGTGTACAGTATTTCTATTAAGACAGAAATATTCAGCATTCGTACAGTATTAATAATAATTGAACTGTGTTCTACACGCAAATGACTGCAGATGTTTTAATGTCAGCTTTAGCTAAAATGCACACCTCTATACTTTGGAAATTTGTTTCTCAAGTCCTGCAGTGTGCATGTGGGGATTCAAGAGGACTCTAGTTATCAGCAGAACAGTATTTCTAAGGGCTTAGAGTAATAACTGAGAATAAGATTAATGTCACTTAAGGGAATGGTCTGATGATGATGGAAGGATAACAGTCACCTATGGAAAAAGAATGGATCATGTAATTGACTTGGTTACTGCATGAAGAAAAGATGATCTTTGGTCTACAGCAAGGATGGACAGATTTTTGGACCTTTTGCAGAATTGTGAAAGAATGGCATTGCCATTAGTGAAGGCATGGTCTCTTGGCTGCTGGTAATAGATTAGAGGCAGATTTTTTTTGTACCAGGGAGATGGAAATATTTCTTATATTTTTTTCAAATTGTAATTAGGAAGTTTGATCCAGGAGGTTGTTGAAAAGAATTTTCTGAAGAATAATATTATGTAAAAAACAAACAAACAACAAATGCATACACGTGTGTATGTGAAGTATATTAATTGTGTAATAGTCATTAAAGGATATTCCCAGCTTTTGGAAAATGATCTTTTCATTGAAAAGTTGGATTTTCAAAGGGAGTAAGCACTTTCTGCACTGAGATAGAGAATAAAAGACTGAATGTAGTTTTTAAATCATCAGTGACCACTACTAAAAATTTGTGCTGCATTCATCACAGTAGTATCAATGCAAGTAGCTGCTGAATATGAAATCCAATACAGATGTTTTGAATTTTGACTGAATTTATTACACTTTTATTGGCCCTAAGGAGGGCACTCTTGTTCAGTGAGAATAATAGAACAGTTCAAGTTGGCCATAAATTAGCCAGAAAACTCTGGCCATTATTCCTATAGCTTTACTTTCTTTAGTGTTCCTTCCATCCAGGGTGGTCTTCAGGGAAGTGACCTCATGGGGAACAGTTATCTCTGCTACATCTGGACAGATTGGGTAGGATTTCTCTAAGTGAGAAACTCTGTTCAGATGAAGGTGAACTCCTCCAACCAGCTGGGCATTCAGAGAACAGTCAGCCTGAGAAGTTCTGGGGACATTGCAGTGACTTGTGACTTGCACTGAGACTATGATGTTCAGTGCGCTTGTCTGAATGATAAAGAATAAAATTACACAAAGTATTTGGAAGTATTATATCAAGCACTTGTTGAGCTGTTGTGGTGCTTGTATGGTGACTAATGCTGTTTCTGGCACAAGGATGTGTGCTGGAGGCTTTTGAAGTCCCTGCTCGATGGCTGGGGCAGGCAGTGCCTCCTTTTCTCGTAATCACAGAATTGTAGGGACTGGAAGGGACCTCTAGAGATCACCAACTCCAACCCCTCTGCCAAAGCAAGCTCTCTAGACCAGATTGTACAGGTAGCTGGGTCTTGAACTTCTCCAGAGAAGGAAACTCCACAACCTCTCTGGGCAAACTGTTCCAGTGCTCTGTAACTCTTACTCTGACCATATCTTACCTTTTTTTCCATACTGAGTCTAAGTAGTATTCAGTAGATTTCTTCTCATCAATGCCTTTGCATAGTAGTAGCCAGGAGTCACCAGTAGCCATCTCTGTACAGAACTGGCAAACTTGGGGGAGGGATGGCAACCATTTGGAATAGGAATTTCTGTTCACTTTCTAACTGTTTGGTTTCTCTAGGGTGCTTGTTGCATCTGAGAAAGTTGAATAGTACAAATTAGAATGGTAATGCAAGTTGATGTTTCTTTATAAAGCTGTTCCTAAGGCATTGACAAAAGGAACTCCTTTGGAGCCCTTTGGGAAACTGCCTTCCTTCCCATGTGCCCCTGTAAGATTTAGGGGAGGTATTTGCAGTGTGGTACATGTATGTTTTTATAGCAAAAGACACTGAATTATGTTGCAGTACATAGCGTGGTATTACTTGAATATTTTTTTCTTTTGCAAGTTCAGAAAATAGTTTTTAGTCATATAATATATAGGTTAATCTGTGGACCTGCTTCTTCCTGATGGGAAGCTCTGATAGTTAGAAATGATATGAGCAGAGGAGTTTCTATATCATTTATGTCCTGCCTGAAGTATGTATATTAATAACAACTTGCACCAGAAACAACTTTACACACTCAATTTGATATAGTTTCAATGGAGAGTAAAATCTGGGCCCAGCAATTTTTCCTGCTGCTGCCCTACTGTGTAACTTTTAGAAACAGTAGAACAGGGGCTTGACAATCCTATGATTAAGGTTTGAAAAGACCTCTGAGATCACCAAGGCCAACCACCAACTTGAACCATTATCTCTCATCCTATCAGAAGGACATAGGTCCTTTTCCTGTCATCCTATCAAGAGACACAGGTGGCTTCATATTGCTACGTAGGCAAGGAGACGAGAGATGCAGGACTGGGAAGGAATTGCTTTCCCATCATGATGGTAGTGAGAACAAAGTAGAAGCTGAGGCTGGTGACGTGATGCTTGGAGCTGGCTTGGTTAAGGTGCAGTGAGCTTGAACAAAGCTATTGGAGCTGCCATGCCTACCTTCCCTCAGCACATTAGGATGTTATGTGCTTAGGGATGCATCTTGATCATTCTTAGCCTTTACCAACTCAATAATAGGACAGGCTTTCCAACCATCTGGTAGCCAACACTGCTTTAGAGGTCAAATATGATGGGATGAGGGTGCACGGAGGAGTGGAAGCAGCGCACAGAGCTGCTGGGATAACTATGAACTGCGAAGTATGCTAAACATAAGGGCTGCAGGCAGTTTCTCCAGCATTTGTATAAATCACGTGGTAAAGGTTTTACTAGGAACTCAAGTGGATATTTAAATATCCCCCGGGTTAGGTTTATTCATTTTGTTTTGATTGAAACAATCAGAAAAGCTTGTGAGGCTGTAATTTCAACAGGAGGTTAAAGTGGGTGACTGACTGACTTGTGATCGTATTTACTTTAGGCCTTAGTAGAGAGATTACTCATACAGATCTTATTAGGTTGCATGATTTAAAAAGGAAAAAGAAAAGCTCCAGCAACAAATTTTCAATATCTAACACATCTAGTAGCTGCATAATACTGCATCTAGATGGATGATAGTTTAATTTAACATTTAGTCGTACACATGGGCTTACTTAGAGACAAACAATTGCTTACTCCCAGCGGATTATGGGCATTAATATCAAAATGATAACACAAGCATTGGAGCTGTGCTCAAACAGAGAGCTGGAGGATACAAAGGAGCCTGATTCTCATAGGAGCTGATTTATTTGGTTGATCTTGCTGTAACTTTGCCTTCTTGAAAGAAAAGAGAGGCTGTAACAGCTGTATCGCCTGTGCCTGTAGGTGAAACCAAAGACTCCAGCTAGGCTCCTGCAGAAATCCCTAATGAGATTCGTGCAGTACACCTTGTCCTTGAGTAAAACTAACAAGCTGTGGTCTCTGACTGCATTCAAAAACCTGGATTTTAATTATTCCTCATCTTTCACCCTACTCTCCGTGACCTTTCTCTCTTCATCCACTGAGTCTGACTCTTTAAAATAGGAAAGAGGAGCCCTGGAAAGAGTCACAGGCAAGTGTGTAGTCCTGCTAGCGATAGGTGTGCATGCACACAACACGCACTGACAGTAAATGATGGCTTACTGTCTCAGAATGTGCCTGTAATGAGGCGCCGTCATCATAATTTAACCGTGTAGTTCTGCTTAGTGGCAATATAGAGAAATTATTAATTAACCAATTTCATAATAGAATATACAGAGGAGATCTAGTAGCCTAAAGGAGGGACGAGAGTGCTGTAATTTGCCGCTATCGGATGAATTATATTACGAAAATGAGCTTCAAGGAATGAGGAGGAAAAATACAGCTATAATGGTTTTGAGTTGTTTTCTATTTGCTGGTTTTTCTGATTTGCTAATGACTTTTGTATGTCCATCCTAAGGTCATTTGTGATGTGTCCCATGCTGAGAATTATGACCAGCAGCAAGAAATGAGAAATTAATTTGTTTTAAATGATACTACACATTATCAAGAGAGAGACTGCTTTTTCAGCCACCAGAATGATTCCTAATGACAAGCTTAATCCCTCTATCAGACACAGATGCGCTGAGTGCCATGCAGTTCTGAGAATGGGCTACTGCGTGCGTGTGAGGGCAAAACACAAATTAAAAATACCACAAATCCAGATTGCTGTCTAACCTTTCTGTTTTAGCTTTGAATATCAGAGTGTGTTAGGATACAGCTGTGTGCTATATTCAGCCACAGATAAAGTGGGTGCAGTTCAAGTTGACTCCCAGGGAGCTACTCATTTATATTGATATATTCTTTGCTTGATAGCTTGAGCTAGTTTAGGAGTCTGGTGCGACACCTGTAAAAAGCAGAAGGAAGGATTTCTGCTTGGGTGATGTCAGAAGGACCAGATGCAGCCCTATTTTTCAGTTGTTAGGAACTGCTTCCATACCTAAGCACATGCTTAGTTTCCTTGCTGAATCGGTGCCATCAAAGAGTAGAAAATGAATGTGTTTGTTTTCATGAATTGTTACTAATTCACTGCTGCATTTGATCAGTTGAAATTGCTATGACAAATTTTGTAATTTCAACATTCTTGTGATTTAAGAAGCTGGGATTAACCCACTCTTAGAAGGGCACAAAGTAGTATTGTGAGAGGGCAAATGTTGACATGCAATTTTTAGTCATTGCTTCACTTTGGATGTACTGCTTGAGCCTTCCTTTCCATTAATTGACCTATTTTTGTAGTGAAACATGGAGTCTTCAATCATCTGTGTGATGGAATGGAGAAGGGCTGTGGCTTCAGGAGCTGTTCTTTTAGCTCGGTGTGTACAGCTGTGTGCCAGAACGTTCTTCATTAGGTGGACTCTGCTTAGTGTGGCTGGACCTCGTTCTCTGATACATAATCTCCTACAAATTCTTGCTCTGCTTTCAGGATTCCTTAGATGTAGTCTTACTGAATGTGCTATTCAGATGCAGATTGAAGTGAATCAACTCTGAGGTTGGAAGGGACCTCAGAGGGCCATCAGGTCCTAACCCCCTTGCCACAGGCAGAGCTGCCAACTTCTAGATCAAGTTCTGGATCAGATTGCCCCGGGTCCCACAAAACCTGGCCTTAAACACCCCTAGGGACAGGGCAGCCTGTGCCAGCATCTCACCACTCCGTCAGCAAAAAGCCTTCTAATGTCTGCTAATCTAAATCTCCCTTCCTTTGGTTTAAAATATTCCCCCTTGTACTGCAGTAAGTCTTGAAAATTCTGCTCATCTTGGAAGGAAAAGCTGCAGACAGGTGAATTCAGATGAATGTTGCTGCGCTTCATGAAGTTATTTTCTGATCCTTTGTCTTGAATTTCATACAGTATAAACAAAAAGCTATTGATGTTAAAGTGGACCAAAATTTTGTGAGTAAAGCTCCTGATGTAATTCCTTCATTCCTTCATACCGAGAGGGAGCACATAAAAGGAAAGAATGAAAGCACCTAAGCAATGGATTCAGAATGATTGATATGAATAACCTTTGTGGAGCACTGTGAGAAATTGTGATGTTTTTAAGAGCTTCACTTTTGCACTGTTTTTTTCTTAAAGGTCTAGTTGAGTCAGTATCTTGAAGAGAGGCATTGTGATAGAGTAAAACCCAACCAGATGACTTGATGAGAATTTTCAGTAAATATGAGGGAGACATTTGGCCAAAGAGGACAATGCATCACTGAAAGCAGTACGGAGATTGCAGTTAGAGGAACTGTTTTTCAGGTAACTTATGAGAGGATGGAGTGGGATAACCCGTTACTTCTCAAACACTTGGAGTGAAAATTGTCTTTTTTTCCAGACAATGATTCTGAATGTTCTGTTGAGGAGAGCTGGCATTTCCTGGCCAAAGCGATGGTCTCTTAGATACTTCTGGGGAGAGTAAGGATTAAGGGGATTTCACAAAGGATTTTAATTTTTGTCCTGTATGAACGTTTCTTTCAAGCTGTGTGATGTGTAGTATTCTAAAATGAAGACAGAACAAACATCCCAAATTGCAGGTGATGCAAGTTAGGACTCTAAAGCCTCTTGTTCCTTTTAAACACTTACTCACCAATAGGGGCAATGTAAGTTTGAGTGCTCCCCTTCAAACAATTTGTACAGCTCAGAGGCAGATGAGTCTCATCTGCCCTCTTAATATGCATGACTTTCAGGGAGGAAGCTGTAAATGTGGCACGGACTAAGGTGGAGACTAAGCACTCAGTTCTGTCTTAAGGATTTGTTGAGATAAAAAAAAAACAAAGCAGGAAATGTTCCTTTGAGAGTGATCAAAATAGAATGAAATGGGAGGGCTGCTCAGAAAGATTTTTTTCAATATAAAATGTGTCTCTGTTGGAAGTTTCTGATGATTCCAAGTTGTTTCAGGAAGTGGAAGAAGTTGAAATGTGTGTTGGATAGCAGATGTCATTGTCAACAAAGTGACTGATGGGCATTAATATCTCTTACCCTGTTGCCGTTCTTTCAGTGGTAGCCCCTTCCTCATGCCTACAAGAATGATTATTTGTTTAAAAAAAAAAAATTCTTTGCATTCAATTACTGATTTGCATCAATGTTTATTCTGCACTGCTATATGGATTTATAAAAATACTTCAATTTCAGTGTGTAAAATGCAAAGGCCATATTTCATGGGAAGTTTTGTGGCTGTTTTTTTTCAAATGGAGCAGTCTTTCCTACAACATCTCAATCTCTAGAATGTTTTTCTCCCCTATATTCTATCCAACTTTGGCTTTGAGATCTGTAAGAGATTAGCTAGCTACAGTTGGAGCGTTCTGAATCGTTCATGTTGTTTGCGTGATAGTTGCACACAGTTGATGGTATAATAGTAATAATTATTCATGCATAATTATGGCAGCTTAATGGAAGTTACAGTGAGTCTGTTACCAAACGCAATTTGTGTATTTTGGGAGGTGAACAGATAATAGGAAATCGTGTTTGACTGTTTTCATATTTAAAAAGTGCTGGATAAACACTGGTAGGCTGTTACTGGACTAGATAGAGCTATAATCTACACCTAGGAGTATGCTGTTTTGAAGCAGGATAGTGACCTCTTTGAAGGCTTGTGAACTCCTAGATGACTGTTCTTTTAACACTACTGTTTTTATTAAGACGTCCAAGTGTTTTAATCATTGCAACTTACTTGAAGTGCTTTTGGGTCCAGCTCCACAGTTTTTCATGAAATTGGAAATAATGGTGTACTACAGAGAACTTACTGTTCCTGTACAGCATGTGAACACAAATACTGAGGAAAATGCACCAATGGTGTCTAAGCCTGTCCCAACTGTTTTGTATGCTAGTTGCCTCAACTTACTGCAGTATGTCCTTGCCAGGGTATAGAATCATAGAATGGCCTGAATTGGAAGGGACCTCAAGGATCATCAAGCTCCAACTCCCTCCCCACTTCCTCCCCCCCCCCCAGCTGCAGGCAGGGTCACCAATCTCCACATTCAATACCAGACTAGGCTGCCCAGGGCACCATCCAACCTGGCCTTGAACACCTTCAGGGACAACGCATTCATAACCTCTCTGGGCAGCCTGTTCCAGCACCTGACCACTCTCATAGTAAAGAACTTTCCCCCTACCTGGCAGTACAGATATCTCTGACTTAAAGGATGACTTAAAGATCCCAGCTGTTGTTGAAATTATCATTCCAAACTGCAAAGTGGCCAGTTTCTTTGCTGTTCCTAAAGAAGTCAGTGATATACTTTTTAAAGAACTGGACTATCTGTTTGTACAGATGTCTGAGAGTGGGCTTACTACATTTTTGTGCTTTGAGTTTTGAATGTCTTCAGTGGAATCAGATGCTTCTTTGTTTCCATGAGTGTGTAGAGAAATTGAGATGGGCCACAATAGCTTATCAGACTCATATTGTTTATTTATTGTAAACCACAGCTGTCTGTTGAGTGCTGGCTCGTGACTGACAAACAAATGAGTTTACCCTTCATCTATTTGAAAGTGATACTGAAAATCTCTGCATCCTGGATTTCAATTTTTGTGTCCTTCTTTGTCATTTTCCCAATGAAAATTACCCCCGCACTGATCTCAATGTTAATGTATTCCTGCTTACATTTGACTTCTGAATATGTTATGGCTAATTATCATTACACAGGATGAGAGATCAGAGCCCTGACTGAGGTGCTTGGTATGGGAACAAAAGGAGGCCAACTCTGCTTCTTGGCATGGGGCCTGAAAATTGTGACTGAGCATCTTGGAGCTGGTGGAGTCTGGGGAGGCAAGGGAGGCTTCTTGCCTGTTTTTTGTCTTTTCATTTTATTATTTTTTATGAACTGGGGGAGGGGCCAGGATGAGGCTAAAATTTCCCCTTGAACATGATGTCAATATGTTGGCATGTCTCCTTTTATTAAGATGCCATCCAACTGATAACAAGTCCTGCTGTGTTTTACCAACATAAAAAATTAGACTGGAGACCAGGGAGCGGCAGGTGGCTTTTGGCACCAAGAAATAATCACACTTGATGTGGAAAGTAAAGTAAAAGGAGCCATCTGTTCACTGCAGGAGGACGTGAAAAATCACATTAACATATTGTCACTAACATCATGAAATACACAGTTAATAATAAATTTAGTTATCATGGCAAGCTGCATTGGATGCTTCCTCAGAAAAAGTGTGGTGTGGAAGATGTGCTTGTTCACATCTTCATACTGAGATATGTACTTTTTGTGTGAAAGTCAGAACCCCGTCATTTGTCTTTGCTTGTGTGAGCAGATAAGTGTCATCTCCTTGGGGAGCATGAATGGCTTTACAGTCCATCTTTTGCCTTTGCCCTTTAATCTGCAGTTTCTATCCATCCTTCTTTCCTTAGTGCCAGGCAAGCATATTAAGGTATTGAAAAGATGCACTCAGAAGTCCAATGGAAGGAAGGAGAATGTAAAGCCTGGAAAAATGGAGGAGTCTTGAAGCAGATATTTCCATCAGAGGCTGGAGGTCAGCTCTGATGACTGCTGAAGTATCTGGGAAGCTTTCTTTTTACTTGAATTAGCATTGAGTTAGCATTGTAGTGCCAAAGTCATTTCTGCTGCATGCTCTTTCATTTTGGTCACAGCTGCATTTAATGTCTGTCTCATTAGAGAGGCATGGAGCTTGCATGCCCATTAAGTCAGAAAATTGTGAAGCTTCTCTTTCCGTTTTCCTATACCAAAGTCAGTCAACTTATACCCAACTGCAGCAACCTGACGTAACGGATGTGAGACGCACAGAATTGGCCAAATTCTGTGTTAGAACCAATTCAAGTCAAAGAAAATGAAGATCTGAAACAAGGTGCAACAAGAAACCCTCTTCTGATTTTTAAGAGTCTCACTAAAATCTTACTTTATAGTGTCCTTTCACTCTGTGCATGATTTGTCAAATTTGTATGCAGTGTTTGAGTTTCAAGTGGGTCACATTGAAAAGTTCTGGTGGCTTTTTTTTTTTTTTTTTAGGTCCTCTGCAGAAACTCCACAAAATTTGAGCATGAAGGTGGCTTGCTCTCTTTTGTGTATTGTTTATAATAAAAGACCATTTTACAGGGGGCCTCTCCAACCCATATCACTTTTATTTTCAGACTGTAATGAGAATTGAGAATGTATGCAATTATAACAGTTATATACTGTGAGGCTATCACTGATAAGTGAAGAAAAAAGATGAAATTAATGGTATTGGGTCATAAATCAGGGATGTTTTAAGTGTTCTTCAGCTACTCTAGTGAGATTTGTACATAGAAGATTAAAGAAGCTGGTAGAATCTTTTTCTTCGTGGAGAAGTCCTTGTAGCTCAATGGAGGCTTCTCAGAGGAGACAGGATCATTTTAGATATGTATTGAGCTTTTTTTCCCTCGTGACTTATTCACATGGCTTTGCTGTTGTCAGTAAAACAAACAAAAGACAAAACCAGACTAATTTCACTGTAAGTTTTTTTCGCAAACGTTGGAAATGAGTTATTTCTCACATGTAACCCGTGTTGCCAAGTAATTATGCAGATGCCTCCATACAGGACTCTATAGCCAAAAAAAGTAGTATTTTGTATGAAAAGAAAGAAAATACTTCTGTAACTTTATATTCTAGAACTATCCATATGAATTAGAATCAGGTCAATGGTTTATATGCATATCTGTATGATTTCTGATTCCTCTTCACTATTTTGGGCTAGCTGTTTTTTTTTACTTAAAAAAAAAAAAAAAAAATAGAAAAAAAAAGAAAAAAAAGAGGGGGGAAGCCACAAGAAAGTTGACTTTGTTTCCTGTCCACCCCCAGAAGATTTCACCCAACAGTATACCCAACAATTCATGAATTAAGATTTTCGTGATGCTGTGTTGTCTCCTCCCTTGGGAAACCTGCTTCATATTGTAGTGGAGATCTTCAGTAGCATTTGAAAAATTGTCCACAGTATGTTTGTGTAAGTAATCCAGAGTGCCTGTGCTGTCAGGGAGGTAAGAAATCCTTGGTCAGGAGTACTCAGAGTTGTTTCCTGGAACTTTCCATTTTGCAGATGTTGTAGATCTGCAAGTAGTTGATCTAAGAAGCAGTGTAACCTTTTGCTTGCTGCCTTTTGCAATGGTTATTCCAGCTGTTTTTGAATCACCTGTTTTAAGACAGTATGCTGGGTTAGCTGAACACCTTTTGATACAGCCTTTCTTCTTTTCTTTAATGCTCCCTTTGCAGTGTTGTCAAGAGGCCTGTAGCTTTGCTTTCTGCACAAGGTTTCGCAAGTGCTAATAGACACGTCCTCACAACCTCCCATGAAGTGGGACATGGTGACATGCTCATTTAAAAAGATGAAGATGGAAGCCTGGAAAGAACAAGCAACACCCACGTGCAGGCAGTCTGGGGCAGAAACAAGTATTGAATATAATTAATGTCAATCAGCCTGGCCTTATGGAAAATAGGTCTTGTCAAATGAACTTGATATCTTTTGTGATGAGATTATGAGTTTAGCTGATAGAGTTCTCTAGGTACTGAATGGTATTTTGATTAAGGAACTGAAAGGATGCAAAATCATCACACAACACATTATTAAATTGAATAAGAATTTGCTAACTGAAGTCTTAAAATGCAACTAGGGCATTGCTGAGCAGGTATGATTCTAATGATTTCCTACAGGAATTGCTTTTTAGTCCTGCACTGTTACACCTCATTATTCTGCTAGTGACATAGAGGAAAATACACTGTGGCTCCTAGTGATGACATGAAGACGTCTGAGACACTCAGCACTGTAGAGGGCTGCTTGCTGATACAGAGCCATATGGATTTCATAATGGGAAGAAAGAAAGAACCTGGGGTCACAGTGACAAAACACCCAGATATGAGCAATGCTACAGCTATAGACATGATCATAGGCCTTGAAAGGCACTAAGAAATGCATAGCCAAATGGTTGTATTTTGTGTGTCCAAATAGCCTTGTGACTGTCTTTTTTTTTTTTTTTTTTTTTTTTTTTTTTTAAGGAAGTGTGTGGTTCTGGGGCCAGCTGTTGTAGCAGTCTCAGGAAATTATAGTACAACTATTTTAAAGACTGAAAAGTTGAGAGAGGTCTTTCCTAGGAAAGGTTGACATAGACTTTATTGGAGCTAAAGAGAGAAAAAGTCAAGGGGAATGCTGAGTAGAAGCTAAGAGAACTGGGACTTAGGTAATACAAACTTCTTCAGTAAAGACAGATAAGTTTGCTGTGAGAGGATTGTATAGCAAGAGACTGTGTTTGGAAGTGGAAGCTGAAGATGAAATTTTTATACTTTTTGGTGCAAGTTTTCATATTAGAAGGAGGGCTCAATTTGTCATTGCTTGAGATCTTCATAAGAAAGCAACCAAGGGATATTTTCAGTAGGGGAAAAAATCACTGGCAACTAGATTTCTTTGTCTGAATCTAATCAATAATCTGTGCTGTGGCCCTACTTTAAGGACATTCTTCCACTTGAAAGCTTCAGAGCAGGCAACCTTACTTTGTGGAGAAAGTGAATTGCTTGGACTAAAATAAAATCAGCCAAAGAGTGGAACGTTTGGCCACTGAAAGTTCATTTTGCAAGTAAAATATTACTTGTGGGGAAAAAGCTCTGTGTGTATCAACAGGTTTTTTTGTGTGTGTTCTGACAAGCCTTTCTAGTTTGAGTTCATTTTGTACACGATGGACTTCTCTGCATCTGTGGCAATTGGAGGCAGATGGGCTATACAGTTAGCCTGAGGGGACAGGAGTGCAGCTTCAGAACTTCCCAGTACTCCCAGCCCTCTGCCATTCATCACAGAGCCTAAGGGACCCACAGAGACTAAAAGCACTTGGTGAGCACCAAGGTATCCTAATGAGTGGCCAGTGAACGGGCAGTGCTCATCTTCCCAGGGAGAGAAGGAACATTGTCAAAATGTGGGGGTGGCTTTTTGACACATACTCAGGGAGCAGTGCAGTGCTTGCTGCAGTACCTGTGAACAACTGTGCTATGTGATGGATGCCAGTCTTCTATTCCCTTGGTCGCTGGTGGTCTTTCTCCACTTGCCTTTATCTTTTTATACCTACAGACATCCTGCAGCTTGCAAGAGAGTGCAGAGGTGTCCCATCTGTTTAGCAGCAGGTAGGAAGCTAACTCCTTCCAGCTGATAGAAACTCAGAGAAGGTGATTTGTGGCTCTTGTGATGAATGTAAGCTGCAAGTTCCATTCACTGCAGTGTGTGGGGATCAGCTTATCAGCTGCATTGGGAAGCTTAAAAAAACCAACTACATGGGAAGAAACAAAACAAAACACAAAAAACCACCTTAGCACCTTCTTGAGGTTTCAGTAAGACAGTCTTAGGACTTTGCTTCAGTTGGGATGCTGCAGAATATTGTGAATGACTATCTTGAATGACAAAGGATATTAAAGCATAATTGCATTCACGGTTACAGGAGTTCTGCTCATTTTAGAGGCAGAGGATGTTTCTATTTCTCTTCAAAATATTGCAGTAGCAGAAACGGAACCCTTTGAAGAAGTACTGAATTGAAGCTCCAAGGAAGCATTGTCATACATATCCCCAATCCTGTTTATACACATTTTAGATCGTGGTACTAAGAGGAGAGTGCTATTTCTTGTATGCTCTCATTATATAAGTGACTGAGGTGTGGCCTATACTATTTTGATGTGTCTATGTAATAGCAATCCCCTTATAACACAGCAGGAGATGGGGGAGATAAATACCTTTGAGGTCCAATCTTGCATTTCATTCAGTATTGTAGCATGCTCAAAGTGGTACTAAAGATTGGCAGAACATCTGGCAGGAGCAGGTGGTGGTTTACCTTTCAATATGTTATATAAATGATGATTTAGTTAAGCCTGTGAATAATAACAGTAATAATAAAAACGTTCTCACTTATATTCACGTTTGCTGTAAAGGAGTTTTCTGAGATGAGTTATTCAGCTCTTGCCAGCCTGAAACTCAGCCTGTGCTGCTTCTCTACTGATCTGCTGTCTGCTCATGTACAGGGAGCAGGAATTTGTACCCATGCTCAAACAGGAGGAAGGAGACTTATTTACTGCCCAGCGCATGGTTGCTATCAGAATAGTCAAGGTTTGTGCTGACCATCTGCTTTTCTAACCATTGTTTCTCAAATAAAACATGATACAGCGTCACTAATAAGTTAAGGTGTATAGAAATCATTGGAACATTAAGGTTGGAAAAGAGGCTCTAAGGTCATCAAGTCCAACCTCTACCCATCCCCACCATGCCCATTGGCCATGTTCCTCAGTGCCACATCTTCACAGTTCTTGAACACCTTCATGAATGGTGATGCACCATCTCCATGGCAGCCTATGCCACTGCATCACTACTATTTCTGAGAAGAATTTTTTCCTAATATCCAACCTGAACCTCCCCCGTGCAATTTAAGGCCAAAACATCTTGTCTTCATCCATGCAAAACGTCTTGCGCCACAGGTAGCAAGTTAGACTGATCTAGCTCCTACCAATATCTGACATGAAAGTCGGTAGTCCATGAGATCTTTTGGAAGTGGTGCTTTTCAAAGTTTCTCTCTGACAAAAGCTTCTAGATCAGCAACAGGAGCAGCAACTTGCTTTGTTTCTGTGCCACACGTTTTGTCCCACAAGTTCAGCAAACCATCATTAATTTCACTGGCATAAACAATGTGACTGCTTAGTTTGAACAGCATGAAGTGGTAATGAGAATCTGATTAGCACAAGAGATACTATGCTTTCTTATGCTACTTTATTGACTTTATTTAATTAGTGGCCATATTTATAATTGGAAAATTGACTGTAGTTGCAAACATGATGAGAGAGCATTTAAGCTAGAGAAGATGCATGATAAGACAGAGGGTGATGAATAAGATGTATTTTTCTATTTGGGAGGACTGAAGGATGTTTATAAAGGCTTTCTGCATGGTAAGGAGATATTTCAGTTTTCATTGTTGGTGGTCCAATTTTTCAGTCTGTATCAGTGTATGGACATGATCTATCTATGTATGGGTTATTCCTGTTTGCTGAGGTTAGTGATTTTGAAACTCAAGCTTGGATGTGAAAAAGGAGGAGCATTAGAAAAATAAAAGTAATATACTTGCTCGTTCCTCTTTAAAACAATGTTTGTGACTAAGTGTAGCCATGAAAAGGGCTTTTATTGCACTTCAGTGTCCACTTAGAGAAAAAAGAACAGTACTTGTGCATAGACACTGGTTTGATCTGGGAGGTGGAGGTGTCTTACATGCCAGGGGAGCTTTGTTCGGGATGTTTGTGTTAAGCAACGGGGAACTGGGAGAGGAGTGAGGAACTGAAGTGAAAGATATGCATGAATTTGTTTGAAGCAGTGCTGCCTCCAGAGACAGGTTTTTCCAAAGGTGATAAGTAACAACAATGACCATAGTATCTCTTTGGTGCAGCTCCTCGTGGTGCTTGGGTCCCTGTCATACATCACTACTGCTTGTGCAGGCTCAGCCTAGTTTCCAGCTGTTTCACTTGACGTATATGTTTCCAACAGAAGTGTGTTATTGTCTTTTGTGTGTAGTTTTTTTTATCCTTTCTTAGGGTATCCTTGGGATTGATTGCTAGCAGGACCATGGTGAAACTGTGCTCAAGAGAAAGTGAGCCTGCGGGAAGAACTAGGTTGGTGTGAGGAGACCTGGCTCATGGGACAGCTATCCCATGGATTTTCCTGTCCTGCAGGACAGTAAAATCCTTGCTATGATTTCTCTAGGGGAAAAACAAAAATTCTGCTTGCCACATTTTGATAAAATGTAGGTGGTCTGAACTATTAGTCTTTCTGGAGTGTTTTCGTGGTCATCACAGTGAGAATCCACTCCCACTGAGAGATCTAAGGAAACAGGGATTGTGAAGTATTTACTTTTTGGCACTGCTTCATTACCTGCTCTTTATAATTTATAGTGCCATATGGAATGAGGTTGATAACTGCCGGTCTTTATGAACACATTGGTTTCATTTACCTGAAGCAGCCTTTTTAGTTCTGAATGGAATCAGAGATACATGGTTGCCTCATTACAGTCCAATTAAAACACGGTTTTAACCTAACGCTAGGTTGATTATTAATTGTCTGGAAGGCTTTTTTCCTTCTGTGCCCTTAATTAGGATTTCCCATTACAGCCTCATCCAGAAGCAGAGTGCTGAAAACTCTGAGTAATGTTATGCAGTGGGTAGATGGGTCCAGAGCTGTGCTTGTAAAACTGCTGTAGTGCAGATGCTCTCTGGTACACCCTACAGCATGACAGCAAGACTGTGGCCATTATTACAGAGGTGTAGTTTCTTATCTTGTACCTTCTACTAAATGTCTTTGAGATTTTAGCTTACTGTATAATAGCTGTTTGCTTCCCAATAAAGTGAGGCAGGATGATGAATCTTTTAAGGAGGGTGGTCTTAGGAGGAATCGTTAAGATGACCATTATTGTCTTCAGTGGTACAGTGATAACAGTACAGGAAACTGGCCATTATTATTTGTCTTCTACTATTTTTCTTCTTTTTGTAATTCAATTGCTGTGAAGGAAGCTGATCAGAAAGGACTTGAGTGGGAAATGTCATTAAGTGGAAGTGCATATGGTAAAATATAATGTATCAGTTGGCAGGTATGGAACTGCACAGATTATTTTGCAAAGGTATTGCTTAGGGCCAAAAGTTTCCCAGCTGGGTTTTGTTTGGAGAGGGAAAGGCTTTTTCTCACATCCTGCACGGTAGGAAACCTTCTGCCTCACAGCTCTCTGGTGATTTATTTTAGATGTTTAGCCAAGGACTTAAATGGGTTAGACTAGCACCTTCAGGGAAGTTGCTCTTTATAATTTAACTTTCAGAGAGCAGGTTACAGTGCTCTCAAACAGTTGTGTCAAAGACCCAGCAAAAATTAATGGCTCAGAACTAATGGCAAGCTTTCCAGGATGTTGCTCTGATTTATTGAGTGGTGCTAAGCTCCAGCATCCTTGTGTGGAGTGCACTTGTCTTCATATAAGGGGGCTAATATTACCTCAAGCTGTTGTCAGTTGACTTGGTGAAATTGCTTAGATGCTGATCTCGGTGTAGATTGCTGGTGGTGATTACCCTTAAGTATTCAAGAGCAGAAACCCTGGGGAAAGGCTGATTAGCTGCCCAGGAGGATGGTGTTCCAGCCATGTAAACAAACTCCTGAAGTCTCCTGGCCATAATGAGGACCAGGCCTCGGTGACAAAGCCCCCTCAGCTCTGTGCTGTTGCATTGAAGTTGAGCAATTTGCAAGGGGAAAGTGATTGGAGTCAGTCCTTGTGATGCACGTAATCCACTAATCACCACTCAGAGACTTCTGGTGCTCGGAAACAGCAGGAGGGAATTGGCTTTTATGAGCTGAAGGAGACACTGGCATATGTTGTTGAGAAGAGGGGGAGGAGGGACTACTTAAATATTTATAGATTAAGGGTACATTGGGATCTCTTCTGTCTTTTGTATGCCCGGTTCCCTGACTTCCTCTTGGGGATAACAAGACAGAAACACTCCTGAACCCACCTGTGTTTTTCCTCAGGAGCATGCAGTCAAATCCTCATGTCTTCTGGCTTCTGTGCTTGCACTAGTGGGTGGATGGGTGTGAAGTCATGGGAAAATGGGTCCTGTTGCCATTCACATCACTGGGATGTCTCAGACTTCCTCTCCACACCATAACTGCAGAAGAATAAGGTCATCACAGACTAAAAATGGTCCGAGAGGTGAGGTTAGAAGCTGAATAATCTCAAAAGCCAAATATTGTCAGGTAGATCCCTGCTTACAGAAAGTGGTCTATGGCACTGTCCTTCAGTGGTTCCTTTATATAAGAGGAATGACTTTCACTCTGTGTGCTGTCCCAGAGAAGCAGCTGACTGTGGACAAAATGCTTTTCATACTGAGTGCTCTGCTCAGTCATATGTACAGAACCTGTGAAAGAGATGGGAAATACGGGGGTAAAAGTTGAGCACTCTGCATCATCCTGTCAAATCAGAGCTCACTGTGATGGTAGCAATAGGACAACAGTGCCCCATACAGGTGCAGGAGGCTGGAGGAGATCGTGCTTTTGGGATGCTCTGGTGAGTGAATTTCCCCAGAGGACAGGTATTTTTCCTAAGTGCTACTCACTGTCTAATAGTAATACTAATGGTGATAGTAGCTATGAATACTTCTTACTGTCATATATATTTTTCATCACCACTCCTGCAGTTTGGAATGGAGGATGAGAGCATCAGGCTACCAGTTGTACACAGCAGAGCAAAGTGAGGCACAGGAGACAAAGAGATTCATTCAGAGCTGCTCAGCATACTGGTGGCACAGTAAAGATTTGGATCTCTGTGTTCAGAGCCCCAATATAGGCTGGGGGTGTGTTGGCCACATTTTGTGCTGTTGGGAATATTCTGTTCTAATAGTGAGTGCTGAAACCACAGCACCCATGAGGTTTTCAATGAGGTATGATTGCAATTTGAGGTGATTAAAGTTCATGTATGTCCTCTAATACCTTCCCTTTGTGATCCAGCTATTTGCATCTACTGTTTTACATTTAGTAAAAAGTTTTAACACGGAGATGTGGCACAGAGGGATGTGATTGAGTGGGCATGGAGGTAATGGGTTAAGGGTTGCACTGAATGATCTTACAGGTCTTTTTCCAACCTGAATGATTCTATGACCTATGAATTAGTTAGTCCCTAGCCCCAGCTCTGCTCTTTCTTTGCTGGAAAGGGTACACAACTGTCTTCCGTCCTATTCAGGTTAACAGCTCTTGTAAGCTGTATTAAAACTTGTACTTAAATAAATCGCATATTAAATGGTCTAATATTCGACATTAAAATTGCATTAATCAGTGCTAATTATTTAAAGCAGTAATGAAGATCAGCCCCTGGAATTGGGTAGAAAGTTCAACAGTCCTTGAAAGTCACTTGGAACCTGCCCGAGTGCTCCCGGACAGCTCAGCCAGTGTGCTGGTGGATCTTCTGCATAAAGCAAAACAAACTCTGTGATGTGTGCTCTGGCAATGCCCCAGTAGTTCAATACTACTGCACTCTCCGTGAAACTAGTAGCCACTGCACTTCTTTTATTTTGCCAATGGTGTCACTGCTGCACCGCAAGATTTGTGGTTTCCTGAAGACTTGGAGGAATAGCAGTCAGAACGGTGCTTGGTACTGAAAGGATTGGATGAAGGGAGTGACAAGCTGTGTTCCCCTTAAAACAAAGTTTGGGGATAACACAAGCATTCTTTCTGTCCACTGTGTCCCACTGTACCTCTCTCTTGTCAGTGTCTCAGGGGCTGCTAGCCTCTGGGGGTCATACTGGCTCTTGCCCACAGCACCAGGAAAATGGGAGTTTTGTCATCTGGGCTGATGTGTGGATTCCCTGGGATTCCAGAGACGGTTTTGAGGTTGGATGTGGTAGATGTATTTGCACCAGCAGATATGATAAACATGGAGCTTGCACCAGTAGGAATAGGAAGGATTTCAAGGATGCTTTGAGGTTTTGGTAACTAATCTGTAAATTTCAAGGGCTCAGTAGCTGAGGGAAACAAAGATATGGACGTCCCTTGTCCCAGTTTGCAAGTGCTAACTTCCTACTTAGATGGAAGCTGCTCCTCTGTTTTTTACCGTGGTCTTTTATATTTTTATTTTTCTTATTATTATTATTTTAAATTTTATTTATTTATTTATTTAGAGTCAGGGATACTCTGTTTTCCCTGACAAAGAAACGGCAGCATTTACCAGCAGCAGATGTGCCTGCTTTGGCTGAATTTGCCAACAAATGCATTTCATCTTTTCTCAAAGTGTCAGGCTGTAGTTTCCACAGTAGGATGGCACCCCATTGTGAGACCTTCAGCTGAGGGGAAAACGCAAATCTACTCTTGTTGTTAAGAGGGGAAAGGGGAAATCCTGTAAACTAATTAGCTCATTTGGCTCAGATGTCATTCCTGATCAAACCACTTAATGCTGCTTTCAGCAGCAGATCAGATGTCTTTTGCATGAAATACTACTCAGCAAGACCAGGTGCCTGGAGCTTTGGTCCCTGACTAGCAGTGACCTTAAAGGGATTGGTAAGCTAAGAGTATTAGCTTTTATCTGCCCTTATATATTGACATACATCTACCCGTAACTTGTAGAAAAGTCAAGACGTTTGTAGAATTCATGGACACTGACATTTGACTTGTATTATGATAACAAAACGGTGTGGTTTGAAAAGGATGAGGTTCAGTTTTGTTTTTACTAACCAATATGATTATTAGTTAATATTTCTCCCTACACTGTTATTTCACTGTTAATCCAATGTCAGAAAAAAAGGCAAAGAGAATAGGGGAAAGTAAAGTAGTAAGTGAAAAAAGTGCTTCCTCGATCCTTTTGAAGATGGTGTATTTCTGTTCAGGTACTTCTCTGGATTGCAATGGATTTGACAGTGCTTTGCTTACAAAGCTCACCTGGGATGTAAGTCCACCTGCAGCTCTACAAAGAATAGATAGGAACAAACTATAAGGAATCATGGAGAGATAATTTTAGTGGAAACGATGGTCAGGAGAAGAGCTGCTGACCACATTTTAGAGCTTAACCTCCATACAATATTCCCACATCCTTATGGGATGTGGGCTTCTGGGACAACAGCAAGCAATCAGCAGAATAGAGAAGTCCTGGCTGAAGGTGGGTTGATGACTGTGGAAGTGGGTCAAAATCTGGGCAGCTGGTTTTTTGCTTGAGTGTCCTTAAGCTTTCCCGAAGCTTTTTGGAAAACAGATACTGAATCTTCCCATCGAAAGGGAAACGCACATGTAAATAAAGCTTGCTGTCACTTAATCCTGCAAGTTCCATGAGAGCTGTGGTCTGTCAGCAAATGTAGTGGGTCATACAAGAGAGAAAAGAGGGACAAATTGTTTTACCTGGTGTAAAAGCGTCGTCTTCGTACTGAAGTCGGTAGTTTTTGCTAATTTACATCAACTCAAAATATGGTCCAGATGGTCTTGATGAGAGAAATATCATGAGCCTGCTTTTCTATTGCATTGCACTTTATGTAATGATTTCACACCTGTGAAAATTGGTACAAGATCAAAATGGAGATTCATACAGATGTAGATGCACAAAAAGTGCAAAGCACTTGAGAGCAAAGCCCATCTACTTTTTCCAAAGATAGCTACGCAGTAGAAAATTTATTCCTGGGGTGTCTGACTTGGAGCATGAATTCATATTGCTGTGTGTTCTTTCTGTTCACACTTGTAGATAATTACAGTGAAAGCATCTTGCATACAAAAGGGGGAAATGATTTATAGTGGGAATAACATCAACAGGAGAGCATAAGCAGGAATACACAGACACAGTGAGCACTTGACTGACAAACTTGGTGAGTTCTGTTGGATGTTCTCATGTCAGCTTCCACACAGGAAAATGTCTGTATAGTGTATGTCTTCATAGGCATCAGTGGGTGTAGTTATGGAGGTAGCTTTTGACAGGTGTGCCTCAATAATTTGTCAAAAATCGGTGGGAATTATTTGGTTTTATTTTGTTCAGAGTTCTCTGAAAGAGGAATTGTATTCATAAAATTTGTTTGATTCAAATCATGGACTAGAAGAGTGAGGTAACTTTGGTAGCAAGCAATCATTTGCACGTGGTTGGCCCAATCCCCTCCCCCCCCACCCCCAAAGTGAAATTCCTCTTCATAATTCTGCTAAAGTTGTGAGAATTAAATTAATACCATCAACTCAGGATATGGCTCACTATAATAGAGGGAATCACTTTTCTCTTAATTTGATGATTGAGACATGGCTGGGCTGGGCTGGGAGGTGAGAAGTCACTTCGCTCTAAGGGCAGGTCAGGGATGTTAGCTGTGTCTGCGTGGAGCTATGCTTGCCGGAGATCTAACTTGGAAATAACTGATAGTGGGCAGCACGTCTTGAAGCAGAAATAACTGTATCAGTTGTCAGATACCTGAGAACCATTCCTTAGAACTGTTGATATCAGCAAGCTTGATGTAGTACAGCTTGACTGTGTGGACAGGATATGCTATCAACCAAAAAAATCTAACCTCTGGCAATTACTGGGCAGTGTTTTCTTTAAAAAAATAAATAAATAAATTAGCAGGGAGGTTTGCATCTCAATATTTTAGCAGTCAAGCGTAATGGAGTAAGAAAGGTGTCAGGATGCATTTTATCTAATACAGAGGGATGCTGTAGGCAAGGCTGTTTGAAATTTGTTGAAAAGCAGGTGACAGCCACCCATAGAAAGAGTCTCACTTCCTTGGAGTGTGCGATGCTGTGCTGCTATTAATTTCATAAGCTCTGCTTACAAGTGGGGAAATGAATGATATGCAGTGCTGCTATACAAAGCTGCCTTGGCCTAAGAAGTTCCTAGGCTATTTAAACATATTCTGTGTAATCCACTTAATTGCATGTGTAAGCTTGTCAGGAGAACTTGAGCAAAAGCAAACCCATAATGTGCCCAGAGAAGTGGGGGGGGAGGGGGGGGGGGTGGGGGGAAAACTAATACACCACAGCACCCACTCCAGGCACTGAGGGGGGAGAACAGCTGCAGCACTCTGCACTGATTTGGTGTTCAGAGGCAGCTTTAATTCCAAGTCACTGGCTGGAGCAGTTGCTGCAGAATCTTAATATAGAATGGGTCAGGTGAGGCTGACAGCAGGTGAAGCAGGGCCGGAATGCTGAGCTGTAGGCTGGGGAGCATGTGAGATGAAACAATAGCCAGCATCCCTTTTAGTGCTGCAGGTCACATTCAGACATCCAGTTTTGGGGACCAGTCCTGCGTCTTTGGTGGACTGGGCATAGTGAAGTTAAGCTCTTAATTCATATTAAATTTCCCAGGGCTTTGAGAGCCCAATTATTTTAAAATACCGTGTATTGCCATGTGGCTGCACACAAAAGGTGTTTCTGCAAATTTTCAGCTTTTAGAAAGTTGGAATTGTTTTTTTCCTTACTATGCAAGTTTTTACTCATGTGCATAAAAGGCCAATGTTGCATTGCATAGGCAAAGCTAAGGATGTCAGTAGAGGGATGGTTGCATACTGTAAAAATGTAATGTATGTCTTGTATCTTATTATAGTACGTTGGCCTGTGTGTAATTGAGGATGTGGTTGTGTAGCAGCAGGAAATGCATGCTGTCATAACAGCGGAAGTTGTAAATGCTGTTCCTTCTCATTTATAGCCCAGAACCTCCCAGGGTTCAAACCTCTTGGCTCTGGAGAGCATTTTATGTGTGATGAAGACTTCATTGTGAATGCCATCTGATAGGCCAGCTGAAAAACATACAGGAAGAGAAGCCGTATGTTTCTTGTCATCACGCTGGGGATGCTGACTGAGGGCTGACATACTTCAGCAGGTGACTGCTGTGTCTGTTTCACCTGTGCCACAGAAGCAAATGCTGGGAATTGAAGGGTTTTCATTATCCACACAGTATAATTTTCTGTGGGCAAACAGGACAGAAAATGGGGTATTTTTTCAAAGGACATTAATGATTTTCTTTTAAAAATGTAAAACTCTCCCTTAGAGTTGCTCCTGGGTTCAGATTTTGAAATCTTAGAGTCATTAAGCTCAGAGCAGTTAACTCAGATCAGATAGTCCAACCACAAACTCATCCCCACCATGCCCACATGTCCCTCAGTGCCACATCTCCACAGCTCTTGAAAACCTTTATTCAAATTCTTTATTGAAGTCCTTTATTCACATTCCAGAAGCAGGATCAAGTTAAAGTGTTCAAAAAAATACAGCTATGAGGGAAGGTGGGTGGCTTGATCTGCACCAGCATCATTTCTGGTCATGTGCGCAACCATCTTGTTTTCCATTGTCCAAACCCCGTCCTAAGGCAGGCTGACTACTTTATTGACTGTACCGGCAAAGTATCCTCAGAGACTGGGAGTTTTCAGATAGTGGTGTCTCTTCCAACTGACAAACAGCATTATCACAGCAGAAAGAAGAGATGAATTTGTAGTCTATAATACATCAGAGGCTTATAAAACTTCTTAATCTATTCAGGTATCAGAAACTAGCTCTGGTGTGGATTTCTGAGATGTGCATCTTCACTGTCAACTACATCAACATGCAGCTGTCTAGACAAACTGGAGACTCAATTCCTAAACTAGTTAGCTTATGAAGAGAACAAGCAACATGCTGTACCTTCAGGTTCTCTTTCACTTCCCTTCTGCTGTCTGGATGTGCAGTGGCAAGTTTCCCACCCTCTTCATCTCTTACGTTTTTGGTGCAAGTGAAAAGCTACTGAAAAGCTGAGACCTCACCCAAGCACATGTTGAGATGTGGGACAATCTGTGGGCTGTGAAATGTTTGTCACTGAAAGCTGCTGGTAAGGAAATGAACCCCAAACACTGCATTTGAAATTGGGCTAGGGATGCCCATCATCTTGCAATATTTCTCTAGTCTTCTGTCCTCTGTGTCAGGAGAAAATCCCTTGTCTTCTGGGAAAGTGTCATTTTTTCCTGTGGATTACATCCTCATGTGTCTTTTCCTCTCTGTGTGGGAGACCATGCTGAGACCCAAGCTGATGTGTATGGAAATGCTTTCCTTCAAGTGCCTTGGGACTGACGTACAGCTGTCACTCTCTGGTGTGAATAACAGGAAATTTAATTTGTTGGGTGGAAAGAGTTAAATGAACTTTAACTGAAAACCTCTATCTCTCCCTCTCAGGGTAGAAAATAGCCAAGGGCAACAGCGGATGACTAATGTGTAGAATATTGCAATTAGTATAGCAAGGTACTTACAGGGATCAAATTAAAAAATTCATTAACGTACGCACTTAATTAAGAAACACTTTTCGGTTTACATGATAAATTATGACACCTATTAAATCTTCTAGTACAAGCTGTAATGGCTTCTTTGCTCCTGGGCAGAGAACTATTGCCTTTGAGGTCCTTTGAACCTCCCCAAGGACCAGCAGCATCAGTTACAAGTGTGTTAAAAACAATGCTTTTTTTCCTGAGAGGAACAAACCCTGCTTTACTGGGAACTAATTTAAAGTTAAGCAAGCAGCCTGAGGATTAGGAGACCTGTCAAACTGCAAACACGATGGTGAAACAAACAAGAAACGACCTTGAGAATAACTGAAGAGTGAAGTTAGCACAATGCTGGGTTGTCACGAGGCAGCGGGATGCTTCTGATGGGACTCCATCTGCACATGGTCCCCTGTGACTTTGGTCAGATGCCACCCGGCCAGCCTGGCACAAATGCAGCATTGGGAGCCTAGGAAAAGGGATTTTGCAGGGCTGAGCCATTGGTTCCAAGTTTTCCTTTCTTGTTGAGGTTTATTTCAGGTGCTGTGATCTGGTGGTGCATCATGGAATCAGACTTTAGTTCTGCTGCAGCAGTAATGTGAGTTATTTAGAGGGGAATTTGGTGATTGTGACAGTTCTTCTATTGGAAAAAGTAGATCAAAGATGCAGTGTATTAAGTTCCTGCCATTGAAGTTTAGAAAGAAGAGAATAACAATCTAGATCCAAGTGATGAAAACGCTTTATCCTTTTTTTATATTATTTTGGTTTGCTTATTGGAAAGGAGGTAGTTTTGAACAGTCTGGACCACCTGTTTCTGGCGGATTGCTAAAGAGCACTCTGACCTTTAGGAGAAAGCTTTTCCACTTTGCTTTCTTTAAAAAAAAAAAAAAAAAAAAAAAAAAAAGCTCATCAGTGGCTGTGCAAATATGCCAGGAGTTGTAATTTGGATTCATCTACATCAAAAAGAGAATTGTCTGTCAATGCCAAAAGGTAAGGGCCAGGTGAGCAACATGGGCAAAGCTCAGCACATAGGATGGTACCCAGAATTCTGTAGGACCCTTTCAGAATGATGATGTAAATGTTTCTCATGCTCTTCTTTAGTGAGTTATTCCAGAATCTGCCAGGTACCTGGAGTTGCTCCCTGATTTCTCTTTCAC
The DNA here is from genome assembly GCF_019232065.1 of Centrocercus urophasianus. Classification (NCBI taxonomy): domain Eukaryota; kingdom Metazoa; phylum Chordata; class Aves; order Galliformes; family Phasianidae; genus Centrocercus; species Centrocercus urophasianus. The sequence continues at coordinate 44,786,256 of NW_024884475.1, read as the reverse complement.
AGCACATCTGGCCTATAATCCACTCCCTTGTCTTCTGAGAGTGGCCGATTTGGCAAAGTGCTGTGCCTCACCAGGAGCTTCTGCAGCCAAGTGACTTTGGAACATGCCCCAAATGTGGGATTCCACATAGTCTTGCACAAGCAAAAGTGGTCTTGAATTCTTCAGAAAGTCTGAATCTAGGTTGTGCTGCCAAAATCTCTGCAGAAGTTGAATACATTTTTCTTTCAGGCTGACATGGATTTTTCTCATAACAGAGAGTGAGTTTTGAATCATGTTGATGAAATGCACACAGCACATTAAATACAGCAACTCTAACTACTCTGAAGATTTACTGTTCATTAACAAATATTTGAATGAACTGTAGATGAGAATAACCCTGTGAGAAGCAGGATGTCTTCTCTGTCACACGTACATAAATGCAGCTCGAAATCCAGATTTTCCATATCCGTCACTGCCTTCTAGTTTGTACTGTTGCACTGTTTGTACCTGGTTGGGAAACGTGCACCTGCATCTGTTCCTAGAAGCCTGCTTTAGCAGCTTGGTGGGTTCAGTGCAAACATCTGACATTCTCTCCGACACCCTTGATGTGATGACGTTGGCAAGTTGCTGGCTGATGATAGGCTTTTTTCCCTTGCATGTCCCATCTGGCTCCACTGGAACTGAACTGGAACAGCTTTGGGGAGGGATAGGTCTGTTCTGTGTAAGCCATAGGACATAGAAATGTACCACTCACCCACTGTGTTCATTATCTTCTTTGCCTGGTCAGAATTCTGTTAAGTGCTTGTGCCTGCAGAGGTCTAGTCTTTCAGTTAATTATATGGAAGGCAAGTAATATCTAGCATCCACACTATTTTATCGACACTGACAGGCCTGCATAAATAAATAAAAATCTTATTTTATACAATGAAATATCGTTGCTTTTTAATAAATCAATAACTGGAGGTGACACTGGAAAAGTGTCTTTAAAATGATATTTGAGGTGAAGTGGAAGGCACTAGATTATCCTTATTAGTGATTTTTCTTTGCTGATTGTTTGGTTTGAAGTAGGTTCTGTGATGAGTTCTTCAGAGCAGTCCCTACTCGCTGCTGATGACTGCTTTTGTCAACACTTATTTTGTTATATGTCTCTTACGGTCTGTGAGATGCTCTACCTTTTGTAAGAACTGGTACTCAAATCACTAGTAAATGTATATCCCATTTCAACTAAACGTACCTTTCTGTTTGAGAAAGAACACTTGTTTTGAGTTGAAAAGTATTTCAGCAATCTAGCTTAAATTCTGTGCTCTTAAAGGGTTCATTTTGCTGAGCAACGTTACTTCAGTAGTATTTGTTCAGGGCTCTAGTATGAAGTCAGTGCATGAGTCCTGGATCAGAAGGTTCTTTCAGAATGCCTGCAGCTATAAGGCTGAGGTAAGACCTACTTGTAAGCTGAAGACCAGTACAGCACAGTGAACTGGAAGCCATCTGTACATCCACTTCCTTTTTTCCCTGTAGCTGGAGACCTTCCTTCTATGGTTTGTATGATCTTCCTTGACCAGACCTACAATGTTGGCTTTCACAGGAAATGGCCCAAGTGTTCGCAAGGAAAGTATGTTGAGCTGTTAGGTAGTTCTCGCAATTACATCATGTCACTCTGAGAAGGCATGCTGGTTGTATGGAGATACATACTTGACTAAGCTTAGCTTGGTTTAAACATAAAGATTGATTTGTTACCCCATAGACCAAATATATGTTTATTCTTCTATTTCATTGTTTGGCCCATGACATCAGAGGTAGATTTTGGTGTTATGGCAGTAGAGGCTGAACGTTTCCACCACCTTTTACATTTTTGTTGTTGTGTGACAGATGGCAGCAGAGGGACAGTCTGACAAAGTGGTGTCTGACATGGAATGGTGCATGAAGGCCAAGGGTGTGTCATTGAATTCCTCTATGTAGAAAAAAAGCAACCCATTGACATTTGTTCACACTTGCTGAAAGTTTATGGAGGCCAAACAGTGGATGTGAGCACAGTGACGCAGTGTGGTGTGTTTCAGCAATTATGACAGCAACATGAAACACAAGTCACATTCTGGACAGCCATGCACAGCTATTGCACCACAAAATAATGAGCGGCTTGATCAGCTCATCCCCACAAATTGGCAGGTCATAACCAGGGAACTGTGTGCAGAGCTAAATGTGAGCCTCACTGCATTGGAAACAATGGCAACAACATCACAAAGTTTGCACCATTAGGTCCCCGTGAATGCTCACACAGGAGCAAAAAACACCATACACAAGTTTGTCAGGACCTATTGAACAAATATGAGGCTGAAGGTGACAGTTTCCTGTATCACATAATTGCTGGTGACAAGATGTGGTGTCACTTCTATGGGATGGAGTCAAAATGGTAGTCCATGAAGTAGTGATGTGAATTCTCCCATTGAAGAAAACGTTCAAGACACAACCCTCAGTGGGTAAAGCGATATGCACTGTCTTCCGGGATAGAAGGAACCTGAACAAACCATGAACTCTGACTTCTACATTGTAATGCTAACTAAGCTGAAGGTTCAAGCTTCTTGAGTCAGGCCAGAGAAGTGAAGAACCTTTGTCTTGCAGCACATTAACAATAGGTACTGTTAGAAGATCATAAAGCACATTTCCAGTCTTCGTTGTGCTGTCCTGCCACACCCACTGTACAGTCCTGATTTGGCACGTTCTGATTTCCATCTACTTGAATCGATGTTGCATGGGTGGTTTCCTAGCAATGATGCTATTAGAGCAACTGTGAAACAATAGGTCACCTCCACTGGTGCAGATATTCACAAGTGCAGGCTCTTGTTCATCACTGATGAAAATGCATAGCAAAAGGTGGTGGCTACATTGAAAAAAGTGTTTTGTAGCTGAGAATTTGCTCTATCAAGTAGTGTTCCTGTGCTCTTTGTATGTGCTATAGTTTCCATGGGAATAAATAAAAAGCATTACTTTTGGAGCGACCTACAGAATCAGCACCAGAGTGCTGATTTAACAGGTCCTGATACTAAGCATGTACTCAGTGGGGGAAATTTGCTGTTAATTTCACTTGATGACCTATTTGTAGGTGCATTTTTCTATCAGAAAATTCACTGGGTATCCATTCCTATGGTTCTGAGCCAGTAGTAGTGCCTGTTCAAGGAGTTAATGTCATTATTCATGTTGGCAATCTCTGCCGTCATGAATGTTCATAGGCCATGCTAACATGTGAAAAGACTCTGCATGGGACAGGATGTAGTGATTATTCATTTGGAAACAAAAATAAATGTTTTGCGTATATGGACATAAAATTTTTAAAAACAAAATTGTTGTTCTAAAGGCATATAGGACTGTGAGTTTAGAGCCTTATTCTTGTGGGGGTGAAATTCTGCTGCACTTCCTATTGAAAATGAAAAGTTTTCTGGGCGTATTAAATTAACTCCTCCAAAACAGAAGAAACCAAGAATTCCTTTTGAGGCATTGCTCAAGCATAGTGATGATACTGCTTTTTCTTTTTTTTTTTTTTTTTTTTTTTTTTTTTTTTTTTGGTAGTATGTTGTGATATGGATTTGATCATGTCCACAGTTTGCTGTGACAGCTCTTGGAAAAGTGCCCAATACTACAACGCACCGGGACTCAGCTTTCTGAGTTCCTGATGCTGATAATGACCCTGTTCTGTGTTGGCTGTGGCTCTAGGTGTGCTGATGGTGACCATCTAGCCTGAACGTGCTCAGCCGTACTTCTGTAACATCACATGCAAAATCAGTAACCGTTCTCTGTAGATGCCTCGACAGTTAGAAATTGTTTGTCTTGCTTTCAGCATTCTAATCTTCGTTGGATTTCTCTTTTTGTCCTCCTTCATTCTGTAGGCACTGGCATTGAATACTGATGAGGAAATACTTGGTCTAACGCCAGCTAGTCAATTTTGGTTAATTAATTGGAATGGTGATTGGCAAAAACCCAGCCCAAATTTTTGAAGGTAATTCATAGCGTAGGTAATCGTTTACTTGTGGATAATTATCTCTACCTGTAGGTAGCAGAAGGTAATGGTTATTGAGATCCAGATGCATCACTAACAAATGCCATTTTAGGAAATTACAAATACTTAGACTGAGTTATCGGTTTAATTATTGAGGATGTGACTGGAACTGTACAGTAAACACACCCTTTCCAGTTATTCGATTCCCTGCTCCTGAAGCCTAGGTGAACAGAAGTAAGAAATAATTTGTTGTTATTGGGAAGTCAGTGTTCCTGTCCCTTTGTGCTAGCACAGGCACACTAGATGTCTGGGATGTCTACAATCACTGAAGACAGATCAGCAATTAATTGCTGCTTTGGTGAAGCAACTGTGTAGAATTTGGATTGATAAGAGTGCTTTGGGATAAGTGAGTCAGTATTTGCTAAAGCAGGTAGCAGCCTTAGGAGATGCCTTACTCTCTATAGGTTGCAAGCTCATTTTCAGTGGGGATAAATAGGGTATCTTCTTGTGTATCAGTTTTTGCCAGTGAATCAGTCCAGGCAGAGGTTCCTGCAGTGCTTGTGAACAAAGTAATACTGTTCCTGAATGTCATGTCACCTTCTTGACTCTTCTCAATGTCTGCTGCCCTGGGAATGAAATTGAGGTTTTTAAGGATCAGTTGTCCGCTCTAAATGGCAATGCTGTGTCTTCTTTTACACGCTAGGAGTACATGCATGTTGTCTCAGGCTTTAGCATTATCAGAAGATTGCTATTGATCTGTTTGAGCATTTGAACTCTCTCTCGATGATATAAAATACCAGAGTTTTGAACAAAAGAGCAATGTATCCCAGTGTATATTCAACAGTGACAGATATTTGAGAGGAAGACCAACAAATTGATGGGCTTCTAGACAGCCGTTCCCTTTTCCCATTAATGGGCTGGACTCATTTTCTCATTCACTTAAAACTGTTTATTTTGCACATGGAATCTGCTGAAGTTTCCGTCTTTTTATTCCTTCTTCCAGTGCAAACTGTAAAAAACAAAAGCAAAGCCCCTGACATCATCTTGCTGCAGCAGTGGAGCGATTGGTTTTTTTTTCCTTGTGAAATACTTTGTAAGTACATGGTGTTACTTCCAAAAGGGAACAGGCTGGAGACATGCCTTGGAATAAGAAGCAGGTCTGCATGCTGTCATTCTAATTTTGCATTAGTGACAATATGAAATTCAGCTCTGCCCCTCAAGAAGGGAGCAGAGGCTTTTCCAAAATGATGAGAAGAAAAAAAAAAAAAAGCCTGAAGTTTTGCCTAGCAACAAAGCAATATCTTGTTTCCTAACACCACACGCTTCAAGTCCTGTTGGTTTTGGGGCATGCTGACTTCCCCGTTTTGCCTTTAGATCAACATGGGGCTTCTGATTGCACTTGGGGTAAGTCAGAAGAGCTGATTTAATACCACAAAAATCTTCTGCTCGAATCGGTTTGTACACTTGGCACAGTTTGATTTGTTTGTTAAAAAAGCCTACCAACCAGCAAGTAGCATATATAAGAAAGCTGATGGTTCGAGTGGATTGCATATGGCCCAGGAGAGGCAAGTAGAATAGGAAACATATGTTTGGCACCCACAGGTACCGCAGAATCAAGCGAGTGTGAATTGCTAAAACGTAGTTTACATAATATGGTCAATAATATGCAGCAGATGGAGTCTGAGTGTATCGCTTAAATCATGAAATCTCTGAACACTGTAAGGGATTGCACAACAGCAAACTTTAACTTTGAAGGTAAATTGATGAATGATTGCTGTTTACTCGAGCAGGTGGAAACAAAGCTAACTGAATTAGGCTGTTTTTTGGTTTTTTTTTTTACTTTGGATGGACAGTAGTGATGCCTGCTAATTTGCATTAAATTGTTCATGTTGGGATTTGAGCAAGAAAAAAATCTTGTTGGGTAGTATGCGAGACCCAGAATTCCCCTTGTCCTGCCTTTAGAATTAAGATGTTGCATTATTTTGTTAGCAAAAATTGTCTGTGTTCATAGTCTTACAGCAAGGGAAGGAAATTCTTCTGTCCCTTTGCCTCATTTTTGTTGTTTGAAGACCACAGTGTGGGAACCTTAGGTGTGTTCTTACTGCCTGTGTGGTCAGGAGTCCATAAGAAATTCAACTAGAAGACTGTGAGTTTAACTCAGTACTAACTAACGTCTCAGCAGAGATGAAAGTTGGCACATATATAGTCTTTGCTTGCATCTTTTGTTGTTACATACTTTGCCAAAATTCAGTTTGGCTATTTTCATTTTATGCAAGTGTGAAAAATGTTATCTGTTTAAGTTGCTTCTTTGCACTTCTATGAATAAAAAATGGCTTTAATTAAATTAAGAAAGAGTTTTGACAAGTGATTTGTCTATAATATGTACTTATGGTTTGTGGCATTTCAAAGAATAAATAACCAAGATGTTGAGGCTTAAACATTGGCTGCTGCACATGTTCTGTCAATTCCTTCGTTGAGAGAGAAACGTTTCTTTGAGTGTAGATTCAGGTTCAGATCCTGTAGTTCTGCATATTCAGATTTCGCACCACCTTTGGAGGTATGGGAGAATGTACTGGAGGGAGAGCTTCAGCCTGTCACTGATGTGAATGAGCTGAACTGGAAACAGCCCAGAATGTCTCAGGGGAGGTTTTGAAGGCAAGCAAAAGCAAGACTTCATTTTCAGCTCTACAGACAGGCAGGAGAATCAGAAGCAGCAGGAATTTAGATAAATCTGTGCACAGAGGAAACCAGATAAGCTGCAGCAGGTTAGAGAGAATTGAGACTTGGAAGAGGCTCTGCTCCACTACCAGCTGCAGGAGGGGAGAAGTACAAGCAATTCATTTTGGGTAAAAACTTGTCTTCTAAATATTTACTGCCGTAAAACTGCTAAAGGAAGACTGCCACTCTGGAGGCAATCTTGCACATCCTTTTGAAAATCTCTGGCTGGGAAACAATTTCACAGCCTATCTCAAACGGCAAGGAAGAGATTTCTTCAAGACCTTTGCTGCTTGTGGCTGCATCCTGGCTGGTGGGCATGGTGAGGCTTGTGTTCTCCTGCCTGTAGCTGTTTCATAGCTAGTAATGTATGCAGGCTGACTGGGGACTGGGGCTACTGAGAGTGTGGACAGGCAACAAAAAATGGATGTCTAGTTAGCCTCTGCTGGTTAGGCTCTTCTCTTGTAGGGAGTGCACGCAGTTGTAGCAAGGTTTTGCAAAGCAGGAAACAGTTAATGAGCTAGGGAAGAGGAGATGTGCTAGTGAACACCCCAACTACTCCAATTTATAGTATCGAGCTGTGCAGTCAGAGCTGCAGTCCCTGGAGGAGGAGATGTGGGCTTTGGAGGCCTGCAATTCACAGAACAGGAGCTGATGAGAGCAGTGCTTGGAGTGTGCCTAAGAATTGAGCCCAAGGTGGTACGAACTGAGGGCTGTTCTAGCTTTGCTGAGCTTTAGGTTTGTTTTAAAAATACAGCCTGCCAGTAGCCAAGAAGCATCCCAGAATGAACCTATCAGCTCACCCCAGCCTATTGTTTTAGTGGCTGCCTTGAAATCACAGGCACTGGCACCCCTGCTGCTTAATATGTCTTGCTGTCACTGTAAGTGCCTTCAGAAAGCCATAGCTATGGGTGGAGAGGCAGGTGACACACTATTAGCAGTGACACATTGCTTCTGAAGAGCTGAGCCAGTGTCACATTAAACAGTGCAAGCTGAGGGCTGCCTCTGCTCTTTGCTAGCAGGGAACTTTCCGAGCTTGCTCTGAGAGTGGCTGTGCTTTGTTCTGCAAGTCAGCTGCACTCTGTCTCGTTGGTACAGCCTACCTTTTTCTTGCTTTTCCTTTTATTCTTGCTGACTCTTTGACACCCACCACCTCCCTGCCAGCCTGGTGAGGCTGATCAAGCTGTTCAAACAACTGGAAGACATCAGAAGTTAAACACTCATTATTTTAATTTGATGCTAATCATGTGTTAATGAGACTAATCCTTGCAATGATTCAGGTAATTTGCTTAATGGCTGCCCAGAGTACAGATTACAGCAATCAGTCACGTCTGATAAGATGTCTGTTGTGGAGGAGGTTGTCAGGTGAATGAGGTGGGAGAAGACTAAGGAGTGAGGTCTGATCTCATGCAAGTCAGGAGTCCTCGACTATTTACAGGAGGGAAAAAAGTCTTGCTGCACAACCTTGTGCTTCCCAGAGAAGTTATTTTCCTCCATTAGCCAGGATAAAGAAGTTGAAATAGGGGTGCTTGGGATTCTGTCAGCTCTGGAGGTCAGATATTCTCTTGCCTTGAGAAGGGAGTAATGTGTGGCCCACATGAGTGGGACTTGTGCTTTGTGATGTCATTTGGATCATGACAGAGACCAAGTATAAATGAAATCTGGATCTGGTATAATCTGATAGATATGAGTTCTCATCTCTAGACTTTATGAAATCGAATCATTAAGGTTGGAAAAGCCCACTAAGATCACCTAGTCCAACCGTCAACCCATCACCATCGTTGCCTCCTAAATGATGGGCATAATTCTGCTGGGATTATTGTCTGATCATGTACTAGCTGGAGCCCTCTGCTTTGGTTTCTCAGTTCTCTTCAAGAATAGAAGCAGAGCTGCTGGGCTAAGTCAATGGGGTTTTAGTCCTCATTGGAGATGTTCTTATGAGTAGTCTATATACTCCCAGTAAGACCTGTAAGCCCTTCAGAATAAAGGCAAAATAATTTAGGCATTTAGTTCATAATGAATGCTATGCAATGTATGTCTTAAACATTAATAAAATGGATACACATAGGTGATTACTTATAGAGAGAAAAGAATAATCAGCAATGATAGCAAAAGGGAAAATATAGAAGGCTTTTATACGTAGGTCACCACAATTTTGTTCTGACAGTAAGTAACTTAAGTGTTACTTAAATGTAAATTTTTGAGTACGCTGCACAAAACAGTAGGATGAATATTCTGGTATTTGAAAGTATTTTAATATTTTATTATTGGTTTCAGAAAAACACTGAGAATCCCAGAAGTTCACCAGAAAAGCAGATTTGGTTGAAAAGGCATTTGTGGTGCTTCGGACAGAATACGTGAGTTCACACTAGGGGACCTGCACTACATTCCTGGATGGTCTGCTGCCTTCTCCAAGGTGAGTTTACCTGATTGTGGTGCTCTCATGTGTTTCTCCAGCTCCTTATATCTACTGCTTCTAGAGTTTAAATATTCTGCAGTACAGAAACCTGTGTTTACACATGTAGCAGGCTACGAGGGCAAGACATCAAAGGGCTTCTCTCTGCCAAAGCTACTTGGGAGAAAAAAATCCCAACAAAACACACAATATTTTCTTGACTGCTGTGGGCAAATCACATAAGGAGGTAAGTCTTTTACTTATTTCTACAGATGAGGAAGGAAGATGTAAGTGGGTGCAATCATGAAGAGTAGGTAGGGAATAAACTCAGACTTATAGACCTTAATTATAAGGCTCAGTCTTGATTATCTTCATGTTGTATCATGCGAACTGGAAATGAAGGATGCTTCTGTTTGCACTGGAACTTGAGATATCCCCCAGGAAGCTGTACTGTACCCTCACTGTATTGCAACAGATCTTAGTAAAAAGGGGAAAAACAGTTTAATCAGCAACTAAAATAACATCTCAGTGGGGAAAGGAAAGCAGTATTTTATTACCCTGCTAAACACCTAGTGCACTGTCAGCCCCCCCCAGAGGCTTGAATAGAGCTGTTAAAAATACAGTGAGCAGACTTGCAAATCACAAAGGATAGGAATTCCTCAGCACTACAAGAGTGCCATCAAGGGATGTTTGGCTTCAGTTTCCTGCACTGAGATGCAGGTAAATGAACCAGGGTTTAGGATTCCTGGAAGAAAAAAAAAAAAAAAAAAAAAAAAAAAAAAAAAAAAA
>NW_024884475.1:44746158-44776290 GCF_019232065.1 Centrocercus urophasianus | reverse complement strand
TGTTTGTATGTGGCAAAATATGTTTGGATTTAATCAATTTGCATCTTCATTTAAAACCAAAATTGTTATAGGCTTTAAGGGGCTGACATTGTCTTAAAACACTCATTTAATAAATTAGAGTAAACAGATGTTATTTTTTTCCCCATTAGAACATTTTAGCTTTTCTAGTTGCACAGAGATAATAATTATCTCTCTCACATTGATTAAAATGCACAGTATTAATGTCTTACTCTGTCTGGTTTCAATTGCATTATTTCTCAGTGGGTTTTATTAAGTACTGCAGAGTTAAGTTATGATTAACTTTGCTATTCCAATCCCACAGCATAAGCACATATTTGGTGCTACTATGCTGTGCTTGCATGAAAAAGTGTTTTCCTTCTACAGTGTCTGCTAGACAATATCTAGGCAAATAATAGACAGTGGACATTTCTAATTAATTGATGTTGTATGTTGTTCATTAATTAGTTTTGAAATTTGCATTGAACTTAAGGAATTCAAGGAAATGTCAGTTCAGAGGTACCATGACAATAAACACTAATTAAGGTCATGGGAAGAGATGTCTGGACAGGATCTTGTTATTCGTGTGTTGATCTGTGGACTGGGAGTTGAATCCAACCATGAGTGTTTTCTTCCCTTTTTTGCTGAACTTTAAATAAATAAAAAATAAATAAAAATGTACCTAGCTACTGTGACTGACAGAAGCGTCTTTTAGAAATGCCACTGAAGAACACCAGCATTGATACTCAGAAAAGCATATGGTCTATATATACAGTTTGTGATCAAGTGGGTGGTAGTCCCTGCTTGCGCATTTTATTTCTTGTGGTGGTTAGTCTTATGTGGTCATTCTGTGATCACTTTACTTGTTGTTTTTGCTGTTATTAGTGAGCTCTTCAGATTTATTAATCATTTCCCAGGCTTTAAGTTACTTGAGAGAGTCATTTGTTTATAATGTATGTTTTAACAGCTTGATTTTTTTGTGATTTTAATTAATATTGAGTTTTAAGTCTAAAATTGCATGGCAAATCATTATGGAGAGCTATTACCTTGAATACTGCTGCTGAAGACTTGTTAAATAACGTAACTTTGTCTTCTTTATTATTAAATTCATTTTAACAGTCTTGGAGCTGGAATTCAGGGGTAGCATTGGCAGAAGTAGCTTCTGGTGTTGTTACACTGCTCCATGAGCACCAGTTCTTTATTACTCAATACTTGACTCAGTTGTGTGTCTTGCTACAGGATTCTATGGCATAAAATAAAAAACCAAACAACAAAAAGAACCTCTCTCTGTGAGTGCTGCTAATTTTGCTGGGTATCTGCAGGTTTCAGTCTACGTCTTAGTGTTTGAGCCCACTGCTGACTTGCTATTACTAAGCAGAATTTGGAGGGACAAAAATATTTGCACACAGGAATTCAGCTGAGGGGTTCTACTGTTGCTGCCAACAATTTTTATATTTGAGAAGTATTTGAAGGTTTTATGGTGACTTTTTAGTAGCTGAGGGAGTTGCCTTCTGTAAGATCCCACAGCATTTGTACACTAATCTTGAATTCATCATGTGACCGTAGGGCTTTTCTATTCTGAGAATGCTGTATTGCTTAGCAATAGTTAGAATTACTCTTAACTAGTAAGAACTAACTGAAGTTTGAACTAAGAAGTTGCACTGTGCTTCTTTGGCTAAATAGAATCATAGAATCACTCCAGTGAAAAGACCTCAAAGATCATCAAGTCCACCCACAACTTAACCATACTACCCTGACTCTAACAACCCTCCTCTCAATCATGTCCCTGAGCACCACATCCAAATGGTTTTTAAACACATCCAAGGATGGTGACTCAACCACCTCCCTGAGCAACCTATTCCAGTGCTTAATAAGCTTTTCTGTAAAGACGTTTTTCCTGATATCCAACCTAAACTTACTCTGGCACAGCTTGTGACCATTTCCCCTCATCCTGTCACCAATGAGATTCCCAAGCTGATTCTTGTCTACGAACGCTGATTTTGTGGTCTACCTTAGTGGAGAGAATGTGAATGAAGAGCTCTATGTATGACATGTTCAGAAAGCTTTGCACAGTAAGTTGCCCTTCAGAGTGTCAATGTACATTCTTCAATGTGCGTTATTTAAAAAAAATCACATGCATATCCAAATAAATATATGTGAATAGATGTGTATTTAAGATAAACAGCGTATTTGAAAAGAATAATAGATGTATATTTTGTAAAATTTTTAGTTGAGTGCTGAACGTAGACATATGGCTTCTACAGAGCCAGGTAGCCCAGTGTTTTCAGCTTCTATGCATGAAGATATGTTTCTGCCTCAAGCACTTCTAACGGTAGATATTCTTATGTAAAAAAAAAAAAAAAAAGCTTTTTATTGCAAACTATGGTTGGAAACCAATAAATTTGTATTTGGGCAGTGTGTGGCAAGCTCAACTTCCAGGCACAACAGTAACAGGCGTTTTAAGTAAATATTCCCCAAATGTGTGAGGAAGAACTCTTTGAAAATGTAGGTAAGGGTGGAAGCAGGTAGTACTATGTGATCCGAGCAGTAGCTTAGCACCCTGACTTCAGTCTTTTCTTTTGCATATGCTTGCTTAAGAAATGATCAGTGCTAACTGTCCTCTTTTGTTTCTCTGTCAACACGGGTAAAAATCAAGAAGGTTGCTGGGAAATACTGCAAGTAGAATCTTTCCTCCCAAAATTTAAAAGTTTGTGACTCCTGCTATGTCTAGAACAGCCTGAGTTTCCTGGGATTGTTTTTCAATGGAGCACGTGAAAATAAAATCATAAAAAAAAATACAGTTTGTCTTCTACTTCTAATCGATTTTCTACTAACTTGTATTTGGAAAAGCACACATTTGGAGCATTTTTATAATGTCGATGATTATGTATCCCTCTAATTCCCTGTCCATCTGTAGAATAAACGTTTAGGCTGTGTGTAAACTATACCAAGTCTATATCATACATAATGTATGACTGTATATGATAATGTGCCATGAATGTCAAATTTTATTTTATTAAATATAAGCTGCTCTTCCATCTGCGCATTGGAGACCCCATGTATTGTATGCCAAAAAAAAAAAAGCACCATTTCAAAGTATTATATAATTTTACATGCAACGATATGAAATACCTCGGTTTTTCCACTTGCTTAAATGGTTAAAACTCCAGCATTTCTAATTCCTCAGTTGTTCTCTCTTGCTATGTAAGAGCAACGTCAGTATGGCAATTTAGCAGCAATGTAAGCTTGGACAAGTTTGCCAGAAACACTGATGGTCGCATTCTTGACTGCTCTAACTCTGTTGGCTTCAGGGGTTTAGTAGCAGTACTTTGTGTGAGTAGAGCTTGGTCCTCACTTCCAGCCTTTTTCTCTAGCAATCCAGCTCTCCGGTGTTGACGAGGCCTTCAAATGAGCAAAGAGACAAATGTTTGTCGTAGCTTTTGAAGCTTTGGCAGACAAGCTGCTAGGACCTTTAGTTGGCACCTATGTCTGGTTCCAAAAAAGCCAACCTTGTCAGGGCTGCCTTTTTTTTCTTTTTTTTTTTTTTTTTTTTTTTGCAGAGATTTCGCATTGTATGTGCGCCTGTGACTCTGTGTCTGAGTGCCTCATGACACTTTGCAATAGATTGACAGAAACCAGAAGCCAGGTTCGTCAAAGCCACAGATTTCTGATCCAGAATTACAGTGTCTGATTTGTGCCAGCACAGACCTAGACTGTCCAGATAGAGTGAACAGGAGGAAAATATAATGCCAAAAAGGAAGAGGCTGAAATCTAATTAATCAGAAACAAATAAGTCATCCTAATGGCAATGCAGAAGCAGTATCAATTTAATTTGAGAGTACCCTATGTTCTGTAAGGATGACATTGTACAGTAATTCTGCTGCCAGTAACTGCTGCTAGAATTGCTGAATAGTAAGAAACAAATGAGTTACTGCCTCCACCGGTCTGTATTTTGCACGTTTAAATACTGTGGTACTTCAAGCTCAAATTCTGCTTATGACACCTGGTTTCTCCTGTACTTACTGGTTTTTGTTCCGTTTTTCCACAGCAGTGGAGTAATTAAGCCTAGGCAGTAGTACATCTGCTGCTAGAGTTGGTAGCTGTCATCACCATGGGTTTGCTTTGTTTTGTGAATGGGAGGATGCATGGAGTGCTAGGAAAGGCATTCAGCTCTCTGGTCTTTGTTTCACCTCAGAAACAAAGTGTTCCTTCCCAAAGGTCTCAGAGAAGAGGAAGGGAATGAGCAGAGTTCCTGGTCAGGATTTCAGCCCCACCCTGCAGTTGGAGAAATAGTAAAAATGAGGTGTTACAGGCCATATTGCTGGGGATGTGACAGACTTCAGTGATAGTGCTGATCTCTGTTCTGACACCTAATTACCTCAGTATTTGACCCACACCTGCTTTTCATTACTGAAGCTTCTGACAAAAGAACAGCTAGGGCAGAAGGGGCATGGGCTGATTCCGTTCAGTAGGTCAAAGTTATGTTGCTTGGCATGAGAAGCATGGTTAGGCTGGGACTCTCCTGATGTGTTCTCTCTGAATTTGCTGGAATCTCTTTGTTACAGCTGTGCAGAATTGCATTTAAAGAGAGAGCACCCTTCTGAAATGACTTGTACAGTTGTCATTAATGGGCAGGTGGTATAATAGCCTCAAGCTGTGCCAGGAGAGGTTCAGATTCGATATTAAGAATTTATTTTCAGAAAGAGTGGTGAGGCGTTAAAACAGGCTGCCCAGGGAGGTGGTAGAGTCACCATCCCTGGAAGGGTTCAAGATCCATGGAGATGTGGCACTGAGTGGACATGGTGGGGATGGGTTGATTGGACTAGATGATCTTATAGGTCGTTTTCAACCTTAATTCTACGAATCTATATCTTGGACAGTGATTACCAGACACCCAGTTAGTGGCAGTGCCTGAGCAATCTCATCTCTTCATTCTCTTCTTTGGGTTAAACTGACAGCTTATTTGAGGCAGGTACTTTCTTATGCTCAGCACCAACATGAAATGAGGGGCAGTAGTTGCTGGAAGAGCTTGTACTTGAAATGCTTGATATAGGCAGGATAGGAGAGAGAAGTCCTGGTGCTGGGAGCCTTAGAGACAGAAGTAGTGAGAGAGCTGAGAGCACATGTCCTGCTTCAGCATTTGAAATGCTGAAATGCTTTGGATATAATTTGGTATTCAGTTTTCAACAAGTATTAGACAGTACAGATAAAAAAAAATAAAAAAAAACAACAGGAAAGAAACAAAACCACAACCTTAGGAGCAAGCATTATGTGCGAGAAAAAATCCTTTCTGTTTCCTTGGTTACAGAAGTACATGAATAAATTATATCAAAAAAACCCTTGGTATGTTCTGAGTGGTCATTTGTGACAACTGTCCCTGTAGTGTTTTACAGCTGAAGGAATGAGCAGAAGCTAATCCTTTCTGAGACTGGCCTGAATCTGTGAAACCCTGTGAAAGGCATGGAAACATACTGTGTTGAGCAGACTGATTCCAGATAAGCTCTGTTTGAGCTTTCAGGCTCTGATGGATCTGCACTGGGACTTACAGCTGACCCTGCTGCTGGCATGGGGCTCAGGGGCAGCAGGAGCAGCCACGGGCAGTATTGTCACACCACAAATATCAATTAAGCTAACTCCTACTTGTGATGGTCTCCAATTCGAAGGTCAGGTCCGAAGCCTAATTTGGGTCTTTGCCAAACTCATTACTAACTGGTCTTGCAAAGCCCAAGTGTTTTCTTATGGAGCTGTTTACCAGAATGAGGTGTCAATCTGAAATGCTTCCTCCACAGAAATGTTGTGTGGACAGTTGTGTTTTTGCTTAAAAATATTTTCTTTCCCAATCTAGTTGATGTCATTTTGGAAACTGTTTCAACTAAAGCAAGCTATCCTTAGTGAAAAGTACGTCCTTCTGGATAGTTACATCATTTGATTATGTGCTTGTCATGTAAATGTACCAGTGAAGCTCAGTGAGTCTGGCAAGACTCTGGATATTTAGGTACTAAATTTCCTTTTGGAGTGGGTCTTGGAATGTTACTCTTTGCTCCTCACATAATTCTTCTGTCTCCATTCTAGAGGCTAGTACTCCAAGTCCAGATCTCATTCGCAACTCAAAATATTCCTTCGAGAAAGAAGATGTTATCTCATGTGATACCACAGTAAATTGTCCCGTGGCAGCAGACTTTGCAGTCTTCATTCGTAGGAAAGAAATGAATGGGGAAGAATAGAGTGTACTCAGATGGCAGCAGATCATGCTGTTCATAACCACCATGCTGGAGCTGGTTTGCGTTTTGGAGCTTTTCAAAGAGGCAGCAGGGCAAGTGTATGTGTAGGTATAACATAATTGATCCCAGCATTCACACGTTCATGTAAGACTTCAAATCAGGGCCTACTGTCACGTGCAGGTTGAATAACAGTCCTTAACCATACATGGATATTTTCAGCAGCTGCAGGGCTGCAGCGTGCAGGCGAAAATTACTGCTAAGATTGTTCTTTGAAACAAGAAAATTTGAGGATTACTTTGTTAATTTTCACCACTTAAAATTCTCAGTCTTGAAAAGTTAACACAGTTTGGAAGACTTTTTTTTCTTTTTTTCTTTTTTTCTTTTTTCTTTTTTTTTTCTGGCACTTACAAGTTCAGAATGCTTTTGTGCATTCCAAGCAGTCCTGCCCAGATCTACCACCTGTTCTATAATTCTGGGTATAGTCAGGGTATAGTTCTTTTCCATATGGGCAGCGTAATTCCATTAAGTAGCAATCCAGCACTTTTTTTTTAACATTAAACCTCGAGAGTTAATCATCCATCTGTGTGTAATCATTGATTCCATTAAGCCTTATGGCCTTGTCAGATTATCAAACATTTTAAACAGCACTTTTTTCTTTTCTATTTTTTTTCTTCTCTTACTCGACAGCAAAAGCATTTGTTAGGGGGCATGATTAGATCGATGTTTTCAAGACATGCTCCAGTCTCATAGACATTTATGCTTACCAAATTCAGAAAGATGGAGCTTGCCCATGAAGTGTATGACAAATGACATGCAAGTCATTCAGGTATTTCTTGACAGACAAAGCTGAGATATTTATTTAATGTTTAAAGACAACACAAAACATGAAAACAGAAACAAAACCTAAAATATTTTTGCTTTTTGAAACAATTGGATGCTTACATGTGTTTTTGGTTAGTACTAGAGGAATTGCATTAGCTTCATTGCCTTAGGAACAGACCCAGACCTTGAGATTAATTGATGCAATGAACTTTAATTCTTGTACAAGTGTGGAAAACCTCATTGGATAGATGTGAAAAATTTTTGATGTCAAAATAGAAGGAAACTGTTACGTTTTTCTTTGTTTGTTTGTTTTTCCCACATAGGATTTTTAAAAATGAAGGAATAATATTCCTGAAAATAAAGTAACCATGTTCGCTATTAAATTCCAAATACTGTAAAACTTAACATAGGCAGAAAATTACAGCTTTATTCTTTTTCAGAAATCTGTGAAATAGGAGTTCCATTGCGGCACCTGATGAAAAATGAAATCACTTCAGAACTGCTTTGTAAACCTGTAGTAGCCCCAGACAGAGGGAATAGCCCACTACTTCTGCTAGTGACAAGTGATTCTTGTTCCTGCCAGGAGTTAGCACTTCTTATCTGGAACTTCATCTCCTGCCTGACATATTATTTTTACTTAGCTGTAATAATCACTAACATAAGGATGGCAATGCTATGCAGGGAAGAAAGTGATGCTCAGGATGAGTGAGGAAGCCTTCCACCAATTCAGAAAACAAAAAGCTCAGTCAGATATGGTCAACATCATGTAAATTATTGTCAGTGACAAATGCTTACAACAGAGCTCTAAAATGTTGATGCAAAATGTTACTTGGCAGATGAAAAGTATGAGGCCCTCATCTTGGTAGCTTTGTTGCTGTGTTTTCATACTGGTGGGAAGGAAGGGTGCAAACTTCCACTGTGGCTTAAAAACAAATTGCAAAATGTTGGCTTAAGGATGTAGTAGGGGTGAGAGGGGCAGCACTCCATGCAATACTTAAGTTTGGTTCATGGGGCATGTTTGGGACAAGAATCCAGCTGTACCAGCTCAACCCCAGGTGTCTCCTCTGCCCTATTTGAACCTACTGTGGGTTCTGTACTACTGAGGTCAATCTGTAGCAGTTGAAATGTCTCCTCAAATCTTCGGATTTGGTCAAGGAGCAGTCAAAGCAGTGCAAAAGTGAACAGTAGTATGAGGCATGCTGATAAGTTGTGGTTATGGAACCGTGTAATATAACCTCAATCTGTGGTTGGTTTTGTTTTTGGTCATTGACTCAAAACTCAGACAAAAATGAACTGTAAGACAAGGAAGAAGCCTAGAGACAGTACTGAGGAAAGCTGCAGTGTCTGGAGTTTCAGTTGTTAAGTCTGGTGGCAATACATAGTTTTAGGAGAGTCTCATAATTTTTCTACTGCGTTTGCAATTCACTTTGAGGCTCTTTCACCTGAAATCCAAACTGAAATAATTGATGATTACAGATAGGGATGAACGGGAATATACATATATGTATATATATATATGTATGTATATATATTTGTGTGTGTGCGAGCACGAGCAGTGCTAAGGAATTCCTTAAGGAATGTGCATATACTTGTAATAGCAATATAAACCCTTGATCTGATTCTGAATCTACTGAAGCTATTGCCTCTGCGTTGACTTCTGCTTCTACCTGAATGTTTGCATCACCTTCTGTGCCCATCAAAAAAACTCTCTCTCTTGCTGGCTTGGATTAGATACTCAGCATGCTTATGTCAGATTGTTTCCCTTACAAAAAGTGTAGTCTATCTTGATTTCTGGTGAAACTGTTTAATCAATTCTTTTTTCTCTGAGTGAACCAAAAAGATCTTAAGAGTAGTTGGGGAAGGGAGCAGCGTGAGGAGAAATGTGTCCAGAAAATTCTAAGATAGTTGTTGTGAAAGATTTCATGAATTGCAAAATCTATTAAAAGCTGGCAAAAAATCAGTACCACTTTATTTCCAACCGCTGTGATTACTACCGAACCTGATTTAATGATAATAATAAAATTTAAAAATACATAGGGCAGGAGTCCTTGTTTCTTATTTCCTTGCTAATTATACTTTCTTTTCCTGAAAAAATATTAGAGTGATAATTAAGCCACACATCATGTGTCGTTGGATAAATACTATTTACATGTTGAGAAAGGGGGCAGAAGCATTATATCTAATGAAAGGAACCAGAGCCAAATAGTAGAAAGATTTATATTTTCTTACTGAAATAAAATTTATTCACCTCAACTTAGAGATATCTTTCAAAATGCATTCCTAGAAGTCTGCTCGTGTTCTGCATCTCAGTACCTCTGAAGAAATAACACTGTGATTCTGTAATTTGTGAATATTTTGTTAAATCCATTTATGAAACACAGGCTGTTTTGCAAACAGCATTTTTACCGATAGTCAGAAATGCAAAGTCTCTGTATGTTGTACAGATCTATGCTATTTTTAATGGTGAGTTAAAGTCATTACTGTTATAGCAGGCTGACAAGGTGGATTATAGTTTTCATAGAGATGTATATGTAATATATGGAAAGAAGGTAAGGATTTGTGTTTATTCTGGTGGTAACCCACCATGCAGGAGAGTTGGCACAGCCCAGACTCCCAAGTATTTGTTCCATTTCAAACCCTAGAGTTCTGCCCAGTATTTTTTGCTGATAATTTCTGCATACTTTGTTACTTTAGCAAGATGTATTTTTTTTTAACTTGGTCGCATATATATATATATTTTTTTAAGTCCATGGAGCACTGGAGAACAGTCTCCTGTCTTTATATTTCTAGTGTACAAGTTGCTGAAAGTTGAATGCAGTGCAACTGTGTGTGTTTCTTTGAGTTGTGGATCCAAGCAGTCCCACTGAGTTTAAAAATATTTCTCTCTGTGGTGTGGCGCATCTTAGACTCTTTGGTTTCATGGATAACTTACCAGGTTGGTATCTGGGTCAAAGGAAGAGAAGTGTCATGCGTAAGACCATATGTATAAGGCAGTAGCAAAGTGATCTAATGTAGTCTGGCAATGGTTGTTGTATTAGCAGAATCCAGAGCTTGTTGTTTTCCTATCTGCATTAACCCTATTTGTTGTTGCTGCACAAAAGTGGTCAACTGTGTCTTCTTGCGTCTGCTGTTCTTACCAATGTCAGACATCATCTTAGTGGCAGAGAGGAGCAGCAGGGTGGAGGCTGCTTTTGATCCACTCAGGTTTGGCTGAGGAGGAAAAGAAGCTCACACTAGCTTCCTGGATGGAAATTTCTAATTTGAAAATTTTGAAAATTCAGAATTATTGGAAGTTGCAACTCTGGAAATTCAAAATTAAGGCAGTGAACCTCCTTGTAATAGGAGACTGAAGAAAAGAAGAGACTTCAAGGAAAACATAGTGAGCCTTCAAATTAAAAAATTTTCAAAATTTTCCCAAATTTCAAAAGAAAAAAGAAATAAGTTTAATTTGTCTTTCCTAGTGGTGATTTTCTTGATCAGGTCTTCTAAGATACTTGACGGTGATTCCTAGTGAATTTTCACTTAATTTTATTCAAGCCATAAATGTTACAGATGTTAGGTATGTAAAGAAAAGAGTTCTGCCCATCTCTTGGCCTGTTAGTGTGCCTCAAGCACAACAGCTCAGATGTCTAATAGAAAAAATTGTGCAGCATGTGTAACACCCCAAAACATGTACTAATCTTTTTAACTTCAGTCATAGAACTGTAGCTTCCTCTTGCCAGCTTGTACTAGGAAAGACCCACTGAGTCCTGTTTTAAGCAATTAGAAAAGTTGCCTTTCTCCAATCAAAGAGAGGTATTAGTGAAATGAATGGGAGTAATTAAATCTAATTTAGTCATGTAAATGAGCTTAATTAAAAGAAATCTACCCTTTAATAACTTCAGGGGGAAATACTGTTCCTTACGGAGTTTGAAATTTAGTTAGGCTAACAAGACACAATAGCTGAACTGATGAGACCATGATGTTGTAATCTGCTTATGTAAATAATGGCACATCCCGTGTTCAGTAGCCGCTCCTGGTTGTGATGCAGTAGGATGCTTGAGTGCCGAGAGGTTGGGTGCCCTACAGGTAGAACTGCTGTGCAGCATGAGCTGGTACCTTCACTTAGCACTGAAGTCCTACCTACTTAAATTAGATGTACTTAAGGCGTTTTGGAAAAAAAGAAACAATCCTTTTAGGTCAGATAGGCATTACGTGCCCAGTTATTGCCAATTCTTAACAGTAATAACCATAGATTTTACAGGTATTGGTATAAACTGGATGCACAGGTTGGCGGGTGATCAGGTGGATGTTAGAGAAGTGAACTGTGCATTGCCTGTGTATTATTGCCTTATCCTTCACACACCTATGAGACTTCCTTTTTTCTCATTTCCTTTTCCAAAACAGTACCTTATATTATTCAGAAATCCCAATCTTTGTCGGCTCTTAATTCAGATATAATGTGATCTAGAACATGGTCATGATTTTTGTGTTTCCTTAAACTGTGTGTATCCTTTAGGCTTTAAGTAAATAATGCTTGTGTTTGGATGACTTATCATTTCATTTTTAGCCCTTTCCTTCAACCCAGATGGTGTTCTACTAGTTTTAAAGTGATCCACAGAATTTTATTTTTATTCTTATTTTTACTTCAGGGAGTTTTTAAATAAGCAAGTAGAAATTGTTCTGAAATTCTTCCACTTTTTAGCAGCTGACAAGCACCTGGCCACCTCTTCCACTGCTACTTGTCAGCAAAAAATATTATGAAGTGCAGTTAGAAAACTTAATTTTCTCTGTTCGCTGTTACAAATACTTTCTTTTGCTCTGCTGTTCTGTTCAGTAAGCTTTCAACAGCTCTTTACAGTAATGTCTTTTGCCTGCCTGTTTCTTTTGCATTTGATAGTGAGGTAAACTGTAGATTATCATATATTCAGTCTTACATCCAGTGAAATTAAACTTATTTTAGGATGTGAGAGCCTGCATGGAGGTTTTTCAGATTTTCTAATGATCTTTCTTTAGATCCCATGCTGCTACATGTGCTTAGAAACAGCACATGCTGTTTGATTCCCCAAATTTCATCTAACACAATTTAGGCAGAAGAGAAGGTTTTTGTTTGTGGCTTTTTTTCCCTTATTTGTGAAAATAATTTTAAAAATTGTTAAAGGAAGCTGTTAAAGTCTAATGGAAAACCTGAGACTCACTGGACAGCTGCATGGAAAGATTGACCAGATGCATGTCTTCTCATAGTGGGCCTCCTCTGGCACTTTGGTTTTTACTCAAAATCACTCTTCAATCTCACTGCAGGTTGTAGAATCACGTTTGGCTTTTGGCATGTGTATTGTGTTTTAGTATGATTTTGTGTTCTTGACAGTGTTAGCTCCTACAAGACAACATATAAAACTTTTTTAATTCTTAAGGAGAATTGGCCATCAACTTTGACTACATCTTGATGAATCCTTAATAAATCCGTGGAGGGGACCAGTAGAAGGAAGGACAGCAGAAGAGGCTCCATTGTGAGTTCATGTAGCTGGTTGCAAGCTGTGTGTCTTGCCCTGCCTTCTTCACCTGCAAGAGCTGAGCGTGCATCAAGGGCCTCAAGAAGGGATGGCTTTGGGGAAAACATATGCTTCCAACAAGGTAGTACTTACTTTCCTTCAGAGCAGAGGAGAATTTTCCTAGACTAAAAGCATCCTCATCATAAGCAGCCATGGGGGTAATAGAGTTTTGTGTCCTCTGCTGATGCCCTGATTGCAGTTGATTGTTACTGATTGTCAGCGTTTCTGTAGTTGCTGGCAAAATCAGCACTGCTGTGTGTGTCAGTGACAGGAAGAGAATGAACAGTGAAGGCAGCAGGATAGAGCAGTTCTGGATTCAATTCATTGTCTAATAGCTCATTTTGATGTGGGATCTATATTGGCTGCTTTCACAGAAGGCTTGAACCTTCCATGTTTCTGGCTGGAATGGCAGTGTAGCTAAAGGAGAAGGGTACCCATGCTCTTCTCTGGTGAAACTACTGCATCACATTTTCACAAGTCTTAAATAGCAGGAAAGTGTTTGTGAACCATTGAATTTCACTGCTGTGGGCTGGAAAGTTTATCTTAGTGGCTTTGTATCCTGGCACTGCAGGATGCATTTCAGGCAGGGTGTCATTGTGTGGCTGGTGGTCTAGAGGCAGAGTTTTGGAGCTGTGCCTCTTCCTTGGCTGGCTGTGAGAAAGCAGCATGCCTTACACCTACACTGTAAACAAATAATTCTCGGTGAATCATTGCTTCAGACCCATAAACATTGTCTGTGTTGTGTTTGCAGTAATTGTAATTAAAAGCCCAGAGGCAAGTTAGAAAACAAATTAATTTAAACAACGGCAGACATGGGCAAGGACAGGGAAGAGAGGAACAATATCTGATAGCAGCAAGTTCTCTGCCTACGGATTTTCAGCAGGCTCTGAGGGCATGGGGGTGTCTACACTGCAATATTGCTTCTTGGAGACCCACCAGATAAAACTCTAAATAAGCTTTCAAAGGGGTGAGAGCAGGGACCTGTAAGCAGGAGCTTCAGAGAAGATGAGTAAATCCACAGGTGAGTTCCAAGCTCTTGTTTTTGACAAGGTAGGAGTTGAGCAGTTTTCAAACTAGCTTATCCCTGCTGTTACCCTACTAGTGAGTGCTGGTAGATATTGTACCACAAAATTGAACCATGGAAAACTGATTTTTCATGAGGTTTGGTTTCCAGCTAATAGCTAAGAAAACCAGGAAGGTAAATTCTGTTACAAAACTTGCTTTTTTAGTATCTTTATCATTTTTATCAGAATGATGACTCAAAAGAGTGTTTAATGTTAATGTGTGTTTAATGATAACAGGATCAAGTGCTCTGCAATTATTCCTACACTTCATGTTTTTTTTCTGGATTAGGGGCTGTCTGTAACTTACTCCTGAACAGGAAGATTTTTTCAAAATTAGCATTTCAAGACTGTTCAAATCTTCCATTTGTCAACACGTGGAAGAGTTAGAGGTCTTGGCTTTGAAAGGGTTTCAGATGGTTAGGCTAAGTTTGTTGAAATATCTGTTTTCATATTCCTTCAACATCAGAAGCACCATCTGCAATGAACAGAATCTTGTCTCTGCCAGAGAATGCCACTGCTCAGGTTTTGTGTCCTTTAAAGACGTTGGCAGGTGTTCTGTAACGTCTTCAACAAATAAACTTACCAGCTTAATAAGATCATCAGGAAAATCATGTGCAGTGCTTCTCCAATTTGCATTCATCGGAACTTCTTGGATTCTAAAGGCTTTTGGATTTGTACATTTATTTTTCTGACTTAATTTAAACCAATTGGGACATAATTGGGTCATTAGTTTGTGATACTATGCAGAATCCCAGGCTAAATTATTCTGTTTTCAATTTATGCAAAAGAATACTTACTTTCTGCTCAGTGCTAGCAACTTAGTTTGATGGTATGCAGTATGCATAGAAATGTTTATATATTGTAACCAGGTTGTATAGTTGTAAATGGTTGATTCCTGTAAGCTGAAATGCATAGGTTAGACACAACTGTAACCACTTTCTTTCATTTTGAATACTGCTCTTTTAAAGCAGTTGCTATCTGAAAACTTGTTTGCTTTCCCTTTCATGGTCTTTCGATCGTTTTTGAAAGCAATCTCATGGAAGACTTCATTTCTTCTTCAATAACACTCAGCATTCTGCATTTTGAAATTGAAGTGGTGTTTTCAGATAAGCCATATATATTTGTAATGGAATGAAGCAAGTTTCTGAAGACTTGCAGTATTTGAATGTAATGTAAGCTCTTTGTTCAATTCCCCCTCTAAGGCTGTCTTTCTTCTCAAGAAATCTCTTTTCAGGTAGATGCTTCTCCTCATTTCCGCAGCTGTCACTGCCTGCTACAGGGCCTTCATTTAAAGGAAGGGAATTAACCACCTTCCCATTCATGCTTCTACCACAGAGGTTCTGATACTTCTGCTTCAGAACATAGTTCTGTTTTACCTTGACTGTCTTGTGAAGCGTTTATTAGCCTGTTCCTGGGCAGACTGGCCTGTTCAAGGTATTCCATTTTGATTCCATATGGAATTGATGGATTGATGTTTGCCTCATAGTGCAAGGTGCCCGTCTTGGTGCTGGAGGAAGAGATGGCTTGGCTGCATTTGAGAGGAAACAGTAGGTCTTGAGTGGCATTAAGAAAATGTAGAAATGGTTTAGATCTGCTGTAATCGAATGCTTTTCTTTGAGCTTCTTGTCCTGTGTTTAATTTAAATTTTAAAAATTCAGTGCATAAAGTTTAAAAGTACATTTTGGATTGAGTAAGGGAGTACAATTACAGTTTGTACTCTCTTACTCAAAAATTTGGTGAGCACAGGAGGTGCTCACCAAAAAAGATAACCTATTTTGGATTCATCTCTTATCTGTACTTTGGTACAACATACCTTTTTTTTTTTTTTTTTTTTTTCTCTTAGGAATTGCTATTTCTAGAGGAATAAATTCATTTCAGACAGCATTGATAATGATGTCCCACACTGTTTATTGTCTTGTACCACTTTCCTGAAATTAAACAATGTTTTTCTTCTGTAAGTTATTTGTGTCTTTCAGGGCTTTTCTAAAATGGTTCAGCACTACAGTGAAAGCAGTTAAAGCTGTCAGTACTCCATTTGAATGTACTTTGTTATATCATCCTCAAAGAGAAATGCAGCCAGGACATAAAGTTTCTTGCTAATTGTCTTTATTGGCAGAAAGTCAAAAGGAAAATGTAGAAAATTAAAGTTACTTTAATTACTTGATGGAGACTTTGATGCAGGTTGCTGGGCTTTGCAAACTGTACTTTCTGTATATTGGTTTTAGTGTGATTCCTCTGTCTTTCTTTAACATGTTTCATTCATACATATATAGTTTTCTTTTATTCAGTATCTGCTAATTCATCTGTCAATAACACATCAATAACATATCGAGGATAGTGTTGTCCTGAGGGCTGACACCAGATGCTATGGCACAGGAGCCCATAAAGAAATTCCAGCCCTAAAGAAAGACCTGGATCAGTGCAAATGGGGGAAAAATGGGAAAGAATGGAAGGAATAAATGGGGGGAAAAAAGAGAGAATAATGAGAATTATTAATGGGAATAAATGAAGGAAATAATGGATCCAAGAGCTTGTTATAGGCTGTGGAGGTATCCATTGGGAAGCTATTTGACTGCTTGTGGCTTAGGCTCATAGAATGGTTTAGATTGGAAGGGAGCTTCATCTAGTTCCAGCTTCCCTGCTACAGGCAGTGATACCTCCCTCTAGAACTAGTTGCTCAAATCCTCATCCAGCTTGGCCTTGAATGCATCCACAACCTCGCTGGGCAACCTGTTCCAGTGTCTCACCACCCTCACAGTAAAGAATTTATTCCTAATATCTAGTTTAATACTACCTTCTTCCAGTTAAGACCATTTCCCCTTACCCTGTAACTACCTGCCCTTATAAACAGTCCCTCCCCAGCCTTCCTGTAGGGCCCCTGTCAGGCACTGGAGGGCCACTGTAAGGTCCTCCTGGAGTCTTCTCTAGGTTCAAGAGCCCCGGCTCTCTCAACCTGTCCTCACTGGGAAGGTGCTACAGCATTCTGGTTGTCTTCGTGGCCCTTCTCTGTACCCACTCCAACAGCTCTCTGTCTTTTTTGTATTGGAGGCCCCAGAACTGCATGCAATACTCCTGGTGGGGTCTCATGAAAGCAGAGTAGAGGGGCAGAATCATCTCCCTTGACCTGCTGGTCATGCTTTTCTTGATGCACCCCAGGATACAGTTGGCTCTCTGGGCTGTGAACACATGTTTCCAGCTTATGTTGAATCTTTCATCAACCAACACTCCTGAATCCTCCTCAGGGCTGCTCTCTAGCCATTCTCTACCCAACTTGTATCTGTGCTTAGGATTACCCCAACCCATGTGCAGGACCTTGCACTTGGCCTAGTTGAACTTTGTGAGGTTGTGGGCCCTCTGCATTAATGTCTGTCCTGACCTTTGTAGACTGAATTCAGCCTTGTGGATTTGGAAGCTGTCCATGGATGCTGTTAAGAACAGCAACGGCTTCAGGTCCAAGGCAACAAACTCTTCTCTTGATTTTTAGAGATTCCTCCTCAGTCCTATGTGGTGAGTTCTTGTCTTATATGCCAGGCATATGTAGGGATAGAATTTGATAGTGACTTGAGGAGATTTAGTAGTCTATAAAGATTAGACTACTAAAAATATTTGCATAGTTACTGGAAGAAAGAATGTCAAATTCTACTCCTGAATACACTATTTTCAATTGTGCAACTCTGGTTTTCTATCAGAAAGCAAAATCTAACCTAATATCAGAGTGTACCTCAAGTTAGAATAAATTGTGCTGGATTGTTTAGTTTATCTGAGGCTCTGGTCTTCTCTGTTGTTATTCAGACTGCACAGTGTACTAAAACTCCCATAGGCGAGCTGTGCAGTGCTGCAGTTGGGCTCAGAGGAAGGTGGAATGGCACATTGGTTTATGCATAAGTATGCTGGGGTGACAGCTGTCGGAGACATCTGGGAGATGCTGTTCTGGATGCTTTCAGGACGTAAGGGCAAACGAACATCTATGGGGACTCTGAAGTTTGTAAGTCAGTCTGACTGTCTCGTCTTCCCCCAACCCCAAAGGAGTTCAATGTAGTTATGTACTAAAGCGAGCGATGCATAATTGAGCAGTGCTCTGTTTGAATGTTTGGAGTACAAAATATTCATCTGTATGAAAGGAGTGTTTATGTATTAATGTGCATTTCTTTCATGCATTCCTGATTCCATTAGTAATGGAGGCAACGTGTAATATAATAGAAATGATTAACTTTAATTGCACTTCTTTGTTGGGGAAATAGACATGTAATTAAAAATCTGACATGCATTGTACTTTTTTCTTCAACAATTTACTTGTTGGCATCTCTTCAAGAGGGTATTCCACAAGGCCATTACCATGTCCTCCTTCAAATATCTTGCTGCATCTGACTTCTGTCTTTCAGAAATCAACTTGATTCTGGTTCCTAGATTGAAGGGGCCAGGAGCAAACCATGACAGTAACAGCCATGATTCGTAAAATGTTAGTTGTGTTCTGGGATACTCCAGAGTATGTATTGGAAAAACTTAGATGCATTTAGAAGCTTCCCTAGAAAGAAAACACCCTAAAACTGGCAATACCCAAAATCATTAATGACTTCTGATGGTTTTGAGCAAGTATTTTCTAATTGTTGTTCTATCAGTACTGCTTTGACCTGAGCTTTCAACCTTCTCTGGGGTTGTACTGTATTTGTCTCTACTGTACCTTAAATGCTGTTCATTGGTATACATAAAATACTGAATGATATACAAAGAGTAAGAAAATCATTGAAAATATCAAATAGCGGTGTTAGTTCAGAAAGACATGAAACACGGTGAAGGAACCGTGCCTGAAATAGGTGAATTCCCTAAGATTAGTGAGAACGCAGATCTTGTCTGTAAAGAGCAGGTATTCATCTGAATCTGAGCTGGATGTTAGCAGAATTAGATAACTGCTTTTTGGAAACTGCTTCACTGAGATACCAAGTCAGGAGTGTTAGCTGAAACACTCAGAATAGATAAAGCAGGCCTGCAAAGCAGGAATGAAAACGTGCCCTTATGTTTGTTTTTCATAGCCATGAAATGACTTTGTAATGGAGATAAGATCTCAAAACAGATCCCACAGTGCCAACTCTTCTGTTATACTTTCTCCATAGATGTTTGTGGTCCCCAAATGCTGCTTTTATTGCCTAGTTTTCTGTTTTGCTTTAAGTGCATGTAGTCAGACTACGGAGTCCCAGTACATGCTGATGTAAGGTTTTTTTGGTATTGTTAGGTACTTTCAAGTCTTTTTTATTAATTGTTGCCTTCTAGAATGTATTGAGTTTACTGTATGTAGGATTGTGTCCTGCAGAGTGTTGATAATCCGCACTGCTGTGAGTCAGGAGAGCTGCTGACCTCTCAAGGGTCTGATATCACTCTGTTACTTTTTCTCTGTTTCTGTAGCAGCTTGTATACGTCAGATATGGACAAAAGGCTTGAGTACACCCATAAGCAGGGTAAGATATTCATATAAATAACTGGAAGAACCTGCAAATAAGAGTGGATTTCTCTATAGGAAAGAGGAGTGATTTCCTTCCCTTGGTATCTGTTGGATAAAGAAGAGACAAACCGTCTCTGATTGAAATTTGAAGTGCATTTCATAGTGCTATGTGTTTAGCAGAGACCAGCTCTGGGGAGATGGGCAGGGATTTATGCCTAAGACATGAGCATAAGCTTCTTGATGGCATGTGTCTGGTGAGGTTTTGTTTTTTTTTTCCCCAACTTTCTTGCAGATAAGGGGCACGTCAAGTTCTTGCTCAGTGTCTCCCATCTCCAGAAAGTGGAGCATGTCTCAGGCCAACCTTCAGGCATACTCATGTCATCAAAATTGCTTGTTTGGATGGTGTCCAAAAAATTCTGCTTAAGAGTTGCGTCTGTATGTGCTGAGAAAATCCTCCAGGATTTATTAGTAACATCCTCTTCCAAGAAAAATATAGAATGAAGATACTAACAAGCATCCAGAATTACACATTACTTCTATTTGTCCTCTGGCAGAGGCTTTTGTTATGGATTTAGCCTAATCCAATGAGCAAACCCCTGTGGATGTCAGTGAGATTCAGTGTTTGTGCAATCTCAACTGCTTTGCTTGAAACCTAAAAACTGCCTCTTCTATTTGTTTGGTTCCCACCTCCCCCCAGGCTCTTGCTTTCCATTGATCTTTCTACCTTGTGTAGTGCATTTTAATGCTTTCAATCTTCTTAATTTTCTCTTGTGTCCCTATTTCTGCAAATTCCTGCCCCTTCTTCCTTCTTTCAGGCCCATAGGATAGTGTTAGGTTCCTGAATGGAAGTATTACCCTGGCTTCGTGCTGCGCGTGAAATTGAGTAAGTAGGTTTGCATGATCTGAGTTGATTTCCTTCGCAGCAGGCCAGGCGAGTACTACATTTTAGTGCAGGATCAGGGCATTGCCCTTCCTTTCTAGCTGCCAGTGCCAGGCCAGATGATGGAAGAGAAGGGGGAGTGCATAAGCTGTGGGTTGTCAAGGTGCATCCTGCCTGGGTGAGTACATTTTTAGCATGTTCCAGCAAAAGCTTACAACATTTGATGACCCACTTAGACCAGCTGGGTTTAAGAAAAGCAGGGCACTGCACAACCTTGCTGTGCTACCTGCCCTTCAGGTTGCACAGACAAGAGAGGAAGAAGCTGGCAGTAGCTGGGAACATACCAGGACTAGAAGCTATTCTTTGCAATTTAAAGCTGGTGGTACAGCACCATGCTTGCTTGACTTTGCTAATTCTGGCTCTAGCGAGAGTTTTCTGATTTCACATCGGTATGGATAGAACTTAGTGACTTATGATCTCTTTTAGTTCTCAATTCTGTAGCCCTGGTGCAAGTTCCTAGCTTCTCAAAAAGGGTGGTAAAAATCTGTTGCTTGACCAGGCATCAAATTCATATTGGGCATAAGTGTACCTCAGGCTAAGAAATATTTTCTTATCAAGATGTTAAATAATAAAGTGAAATGTAGCGATTCTTATATAAATTTTCACTTTTAAGATGAATTAGGAGATTTTAGGTTTTTTCCTCTAAAAGACAGCTCTACAGGTAGGGTCAAAGAGGCTCCATGATGCCATGGGTATTAACCTGAAAGAGCACATGGCATATTTGTACCAGAACAAATGTTCAAGCAAAACACAGGTACAAGGACATACCTGAAAAACCTAGATCAAATCTCATCTACCCAAGGCTTTTTCTTAGAAATAAATAGGAATTCTTTCAACATTAGACAGAGTTCTCATTAAGTGAGTGCCATTTCAACTTAGTGAAATGTAGATGCTGAATTGCCTCACCTAGTGACAAAATCTTGCCAGCTGTAAAAGCTATTAGGACAAGGCATTTTTGTGCAGAAAACTCTGGAAAATGCATAGCCTAGTTAAGCGGCCACATTAACAGCATTCTTAGAAGATATAGGGCATAATTGTGATCAGAGCTCTGTGGCAACAAAGCTGTTTTTTATCACATTTTGAATCAGGTTGGTCGTCCCTGTACAACAGATTGTTGTACATTTAAATCTTTCAATCATTTTTTTTTATTTGAATCGTTACTTTTATTGACTAAGTAAGGAAAAATTGTATTTGGGTAACATATCAGATATAGAGGAAAATGGAGTTATAGATGTTCTTATTTTTTGTTTTGTTTTTGTGGAATGGAAACTTGCATACCAGATGACACCAAAAGTGGTGAAGACCACAGCCATTTCTTTGGTCTCTCACATTCCCAAAGAAGAAACATTGGGAGTGTGTATCAGAACAGAGAAAGTGTAAATTCTTAGGTTTTTGGATGTAATAGATGTTTTCAAGTCCATAGATGCTTTCCCAGATATTAAGCTGAATTAATCTGTGAAACATGATATTTTGTCTCAGATAATTCAATCTGAAGAGGGTTTTATAGCCTAGAAAATATGCTGCTGAGGTCTACTAGTAAACTTGCAGTCCCTTAGCACTTCTTCACAATCTAGTTAATAACCATCAGCAACAGGATCTGAAAGGGATCTTTAATGAGTCAGGGTCTATTTTCTGGTTTCATTCTATAACCTTCATGTGGTTAGTTAGAATGAAGATTCAGGGGGAAAATAGTAAAATAGTTTCTAACTGTAAATATGGTTAGGTACTGGGCAGAACCACTTGGGAGCTTCTAAGTGGTAATTAAAGGGGTTTTTAGAAAATGTAAATGCCACTTTCTTGGGGATGTTATGAATGAACTTAAAGTACCTTAAACTTCCTGTGTGTGCATGTACTCTTTCTGTTTTTCTTCCACTAGAAATTGTAAGCTGTGCTTAATTCATGTAAAATTGTCAGTTTAGTTCATGTCATTTCCTCCCATCTTCCCCTTGTGTTGCTTCCTATAACATTTCAAAACACTGCTTGCATGGCATATACTGATGCTCAGGGAAATTAGCTCTCAGCGTTCCTCTCCAGCAGTATAAAGCAGAGAAGGAGGCCCTTTTGCTGATCATCGTTGTTGAAGTGACTGGATTTTCATAGGAAAGCTTTGGGTGAGCAGCAGTGCAAATCTACAGATGCTGATTTCACACCACTGATTTGACTGATCTCAGTGGATACAGAGCAGTATTCAGCCTTGGAAAATCACCAGCTGAATAAAAACCTAGGTCTAACTTTCCATTACAGGACTGAGAACAGAACTCTGGCTGTGGTCCAAGACTGAAATACCTGCAGCGGGCAACATTCAAAAGTAGAAAAAGAGACAGACCAGCAGTTACTCAGCTGGGGAAAGAATATTGTCTGGTACATTTCTGCAATGTGCTCTGCTGCAGTGGATCTCTAAGGAAAAAAAAAAAAAAAAAAAAAAAAAGCTATAAATTGTAGCTGCTCATTCTGAACTGGTATTTTCGTTCTGAGATGCTGCCAAGGCAAGGTGGGACTTTATGGACCCCTCATTTTGGTAGTGCAGTTGATCCTTGACAAGCTTTGTTTTATCTTTCTTCACATAGTCAGTGTTGTTTTCTAGTTCTTTTATTGTCATTATTCAAAACATGAATAGAAGTGGATATCCTTTAAGTTATGAATGTAATCAATTTTCAGTCTTTAATTGTAATTTTTTTTCCATAAAATTCTTTTAATTTAGTCTAATATAATGGCACATCAAGCAGTAATGGGTACATTAAATTGAATCATGATGTTCATATACACATTTTATGACACAATCAAATATCCCAATGCATTAATTCATGTCAATCAGTTAATAAAATCAAGTAGGAAACATTTCTCTAGTGCTGTTAACTGCGCTTCTCCCATTTAATGGGTGACAAGATGGTGCAGACCTTTACGTCTTGCCGTGTTCACTTTTTCCTGTCAGTGTTGGAGTCAATATATTTGTACTTGATGAGGACAAAACACGTTGTTTCCCAGTGGCCCCTGACCAAAAAAGAGCAACTGAAAGCTGAAGGCCTCATCTTTGTTTCATTCTGCCCTGGTTCCTTTGGTACAGTCCTATCCCCAAGGATTCCCGTGAAGAAGAAAGAAATATTAACGGTGAACTTGGGAAATAACTTCTTTCAAGATTTTTTCACTTCTGATGTTCACCCTCAAGGACAAAGGGGATTTACTGACACTCTTTTGTTAGGAAGGAGGCAATTCAATTTAATGCAATTGTCAAGTGGTTATATTTTGAGCAGGTTTTTTGTGCTTCTCATCTGCTGTACATTACAGTTTATAGTATTTTCACCTCCTTTTTATAGCACTAGAATTTTTGACACCTTTTCTACTTTATTATGCAAATGTTCAACCAGAATCATGCAGCTCTGAGAAGCCTAATGGGAGTTTATTGGGAAAAATGATGGGATTCTGCAGGATTCTGTCTGATGGAGGAAATCAGATAGCTGAGTCTCAGCGGTGGAAGGGCACAATACTGTCAAGATAAGCAGATAAAATCCCAAACATAGAAGAACAATGAAGCCAGAACTTCAGCTGGTACCAACTGATGTACTGCACCTGAGGTCAGATGAGCTAGTAGGTGATGTCATTTGGGAACCTGACCCAAAATATTTGCAGTGGGTGAGATATACTGAGTGTGTTTCTGATCTTTATTTCAGTTTCTGCTTTTGGAATTTGGATCTTGCTCCCTGCATAGGATCCCACAGTGGCATACGCATGCCAAAATGATGCTTATGCTTCCAAGCATCTGGGAAGACTTGGACCTAGGCTCTAGGGACAGTCTGTTTCTGAGCAGAACTGCAGAGGACTGTGGTGCAAATGAAAAGGAACTGACTTACCTAACAGGGGAAGAGAAAAGCATCAAGGCAGTTGCTTCCCATATCTTCTGTGCTGGACTCAACCTCCAGTCCTCTCTGGTATGTCACTGTCAGCAGTTTTGGCCTGCAAGTGGAAAGAGAAAATTATTTCAAAGTCAGCATTATACAATCTAATATTACTTTTACTTTAAAAAATAAAATGAAAAGATAGCTGGTTGTTTTCTGATATTTCATGAGGAATGAGTTTGTCAGAGCTTAAGGGTATATAGAGCACAATCTAATGCAGCTTGTATGCTATCCAGATTATTTTATGTGATAAAGGGGAGTAGGGGGAGAAACCAATCTCATACTCTGTCTTGGTTTTGAACCCTCTCTTTTGTGTCTTTGTTCCAAATATTAGATAATATTTTTCTTTCCCGAAAATAACTCCTTATTCATATTTCCGTTAGGCAATGGAGTGGCTGTTCTAAAGTCATGGAAGCATGTCAAAAGAGCCAGGTTACTGGTTATATTGTAGACACCAACAGGGCTCTGCAAAGATCCCTGAAACTGAAGTATGTGGGTTTCCTGTCTTGGTTTTTAGGCATATGCTCACCTGTAATAAATGTTTTTTTCTATTTGATAATAGTCTACTGAAAGATTTCTGACCCTACATTTTAAATACTGGATGAAAAGTGATATTTTGTACAACAGTTACTCAATGTGCATCAACAGTTAACCATAACTAAGAGAGAGAGATGAAAGCCTTCAGATTTTTTCCAGTTTTGGGCTGGAGCAGTTGAATGTAGGCGGTAGCAGCTCTCACTTGCCATCCAGGAAGACTCAATGTCGATCAACAGTGAAGGAGCTAAATGAATTCTGTCCAGATACTCCAGATACTGTCCCAGAGCTGACATTTTCAGCCTACATAGAGATAGTGTTTGCTATCAGGCTGTCACATCCTTTTACAGCAGAATGAAGGGTGACTTTGCAAGACTGAATGATGTTGCCTATCCTACTTCACAGCCATGGGCAAATAAAGGAAATGCTACCCCGATGCTGAGGGAGATTTAATATGGGAGGCATTGCTGAGTGAAGAGGTATAAGAAAGACCTGGGGTTATCAGCCACAGGAAAGAAAATGACTGTGTTGTCATTTGACCTGAAGGTAATGAAGAATCTTGGCCAGGTTAAATGAAGTGAAAGGAAGTCCAAGCTTAAAATGCTTGAGGTGAAAGAGCAGTTTCCTATGTGATGCTTGAAAAGGTTTTTTTTTTCTTTTTCTCATCCTTTTTTAAACACTACCTGCACGGTTCATAAGTATCGGATCTGATCTCAGTAAAAGAATGTAAGACAAGGCAACAGAAAGTGTAAGAAGAACCTTTTTCCAGGAAGCTAAGGCTCAGAAAGCAAATTCTTGCAAAATTTATCCTAAATTTTAGTTCAGGCACCTACATACTGCCATGTAGAGGAGCAAGTCACCAGTTCAGAGGAGTTGTAGCGGGTCTGTCTGCCAAGTGCAGTATTCTCTGAGTTTCAGTGGCCATACAATATTCACCGGACTTTAGGAAGTGCTGAGCTCCCACGCTGCATGGAGTCTTACAGGAGACAAGTGGTTCCTGCAGGACAAGCACTTGTTGGGGCTGGCTTGTATCTCCATGGTCAGATTCTCATTCCTTTTGTCACTTGCACATTAAGAAAGGTTCTTTGGTGCTGCTTCTTGCAAAGTTAGCTTTTTACTATCTTTTTTTTTTGCTGCTCACTCTAAGAACCTTAAGGAAAAAAAGATCCAAACCCTAATCTTTTTGCCTCTTAATTGTATTCTTTAGGGAAGGTTCTTCCTTGCATTCACTTGCCTGGTGAAAAACAACTTTGTACCTGGTTGTCATAAAGCCTTGAAGAGCGATGTGGTTTTCAAAAGCCAAAATTGATAAATTGTTAATAGGATTTTGAACAGCTCTCTTTCCATATTTCAGTGAGAGCATAATTAAGTTTTCTTCAACATCCTCAAGGGATTGATTACATCCTGGAGTTCTGTACCACTTTGAGCACTGCGATGAATATATTTTATGCCTTCACATTATGTGAAGATGCTGACATCTTGCCCATTGTCACATTTTTTAAAATGAGAAAAAGGATTTGTGGCTGATAGAGGGAGAAGTCTATGATGTTATGTACTCACCAGAAATCCAGTCCCTTTCTTAGGGAGCTTCTGGCAAGATCTACCAAGCATCTAACTTGAACATTCATAGCCAGATGAAGAAATGAAGATTGACAGAGTTTATTCTCAGAGGTTAATTACAAATTGGAGTCACATTTGACATAATGGCATTGGTTTGAGAAATCTTTTCTTTGCTTGGCTGTTCATTCTTCTGCTTTAATGTGCTGAATTCTCTCATCTAATCCTAGTAAGTCAGAGACATAAGAATGGGAGTGCTCAATAAACATAGTACAATTCCTTCTGATTTACCAGCCATTAAGGTAAGGTTCATTGGCCTTCAGAATTTGATCTCAGCCCTGCTGCCATTACAGTCTTAGGGATGGTGTTGGCTTCCCTCCAGTTCTTTAGTACAGTATATAATTTTGATCTTCCTTGTCAGCAACTCGGCAACTTCCTAGGTTCCTGCTGCACTTCTGATTGCTCACTTCAATAATGTGTTGCTGTTGAAGTTAATAACTTGTTCTAAAATCTGTTTTTCTGATGCAATTTGGTGCTGTCTTATTTTTAATACCTATCAATGCTGCTTCTGAAATAACTTCCCAGAAGATTTTATAAGCTGATTGCACGAAGAGGATCATGTTTCTGGAGAAGCAATGTGGAGTGAACAGCATGCTCAGTAGATGGGAAAGGGAACCTGTTCCAAACTTTCACTGAGCTTACATATAACTTGAGTCTTCACTTTAAATCTAGATTTCACTCCTTTCATGTCTTTTACTGGAATTTGTAATCAGTACATTGAAATGGGAAAGGACTTTGTAGTTCTTGCTGAAGGGCAGCATAGTTTTTCTGAGGCCTCTCTTGCAGTATTGCATGCTTTCTATACAAAACCTCTAACTTCAGATTCTATCCCATCATGTAAGTATTTTTTCAGTCTGGGTAAAACCACACAGGGAAAGTTTAATGCCTGTTCCTTTTTTAATGCATAAAGAATAAATTTCTCTCAGCCAGGCAAGGAAAGTAAGAACAGAAAAATCCAGATGTATCGTCCCACTTGGGTTTTCAAAACCAGGCTGTAGCTATTTTTGCAAAGAAAGTGCTTTTAAAAAGATTTTATTACGAAGTAATGATTGTTCTGTTATTTATGTATTTGTATGTTATTTATATTTACACAAAATTCTGTGAAAACGTTCAGGAAATGTACATGAAGTTTTTACAGGAGCTTGGAGAGCACCGAACAAGCATTTTCAAGAGAAATGTTGCAGGCTAAACAAGCAAGGTCAGACCTGGTAAATAGCCTATGCTAAAATTAGTCTGGGAGTGTGGTAGAGGGAATGATTACGTATGCCTTCCCCTCAGCTTACTCACCCTGGTTGCCAGCTGTAGTTGTGGTTGGAGAGTAGGTAATTAGAGGAGCTGGACCCTTGGTCTGAGTCAGTAGCACTCTGATATCGTGTGCTTGCATCCCTCTTCTGTCTCCTCATTCAAATCTGTGCTGAGATTTGTAAGAGGTATTGTTTGTCCCAACCATGCTGCTGGTATACATGGTCAGAGGCTACAGCTGCGTACTGCCTCACAATCCGAAGACGGCCTCAAATGCAAGTTGCATGCTCAACTAAAAGGGGAATTGTTGAATTTCCCTTCTGCGGGGAACGTGTAAGTGTCGGCTCTTACTGGAAGAGGAAGAACAATCTCACTCCAAAATCCTGTTTCTGAATCAGTACTTTGCAGGAATAGGATGTCTCCGGGAATCATGGGGTAGATATCTCCTGTAGTGAGAAAGTGGGAGAGGTTGTAAACCCTTTTTGGAGTTGCAGAGTGTGGAGCAGAGGTAGATATCTGTCGTTCAGTGAAAATATGGTGAGTTACATCAAATTGCATGGAAACTAGTTAACTCCAAACTTTGAGCTACTGACATTAATGGTCGACTTCACAACTCCCTCCTTGTGTAAGTGCAAAAGGACGTACATGGAAAATGTCTTGCTAAGTTGAAAGTTGGACTGATTGTGAACACTGTGACTGTTGATAAGCTTTTTTCATCACGAGTTGGATCTGCGCCAAGTAGTGCAGGCTGAGGATTGATTTTTTTCACTCAGTCAAATAAATAACTGTGATCTGAACTTGCATGTGGTTGTGCTACTGTCATACAATGGAAACCACTGTCTTTTCTGCAATATTCAAACATTTTCAGCATGAATTGTGTAGCAGGCTGATCAAGGAGGAAGAAATAATGTTCCATGGGAAGGTCTGAATCTTCTCGTACATCTTAATTTGTTCTAGAGAAGATAATAGATTAGATGGGAAATGATGGTAAAGGACAGCACTCTTCTTTTTCTGTTTTTTAGTTTGACTTATATGGGCTTCCTTATGCCATCTGCTCCCATCTTATTATAGGCAGTAGGTGTCCTTATTTGATATGTCTATGCTGTCTTTTGTGAAATGAGGTTTGCTTTCTCTTCAGTTTCTCTTGCAGTGAATGACAGTCTATCAAAGAGGCAATGCTGAGGCTGGCTGGAAGCTGCAGATATGGAAGCTGATAGAAATGGAAGGCAAAGTAGTGGAGAACCTTTGGGTTGGAGGGAAAGTAAAACAACAGAAGCAATGGAGGAAACATGGGAAAGGGCTTATAAGTACTTAATAGAAAAATAATGATCTTACTGGCAGTTAGTGTACGCATTTGCTGGGGTTGGTCTCCTGTCCAAAGTTAGGGATAACTGACAAATTTAGTTGCATTTTTAGTATTTGTAAAAGCTGTTTTCTAGAAAGAGTACTTGGTTCATTGTTTTACAGAAAGAAACAAAGAACTGCAGTGAATTTTACTTGACTGATGGAAATGAATTTACTGTCCTGTTAATCTAGGTGTGCCTTGAAGCAGACTGATATCTGAAGGCAATGTTTATAGGGGCAAACTAAGCTCACCTCATCTCCTGGCCTAAATGCAAGTGTTGGGTCAGTTGCAATAATCATCACCATGGCCTTCCTGGATTTAGAGTCATTGAATATCCTGAGTTTAAAAGGACCCATAAGGATCATCGAGTCCAGCTCCTGACTCCACAGAGGACCATCCAAAAATCAGACTGTATGTCTGAGCTCTTCTAGGAACCCAGCTTCTATGTCTCAGCAGTACAGTTAGTGGAGACCTGATCCTCAGCACCACCAGGTGCTTGCAGATTTTCAGTCCCGTCGCCTTAAATGGACAAGCTAAGAGTTGTGCTAGGGATAGCATTACTCCATTAGCTGTGCCTGTGATGGAATAGCTACTTCGGGGTTTATTAATTGTATTTGCGAGTGTGATGCTGTATTCCCTCAAGCCTTTTAATTAGAAGCTGACTAGACTCACTGGCAAGGATTTGTGAGGAGGGAATTTACTGCACTGTTTATTTTTATCTGAACAGTATTTCCAGAGTCCTGATTCAAGGATATGCTGAACTTTGGTTTCCGCTTTTCATTAAATCTAGTTTTAGTTATGGGTTAGAAGTAGCTGCTATATGGATGTGAATGAAGAATGGAAGTGACTGGAGATAAAGCCCAAAACTTGCTAAATAGTTATGCAAGGAGGAGAAATGTTCATGGCTGCGACTTTCCTAGGTGTGAAATATCCATAAGCATGCTGTGTTTGGATGCCAATCTTTCTTCTGAGTGGATTTAAATCCTCCAAGCCCTTGTGTTTTTGTATCATCTGATATTAGGATGGATTTGAGAACAATGAGAAATGACAGCTTCATGCATTTGGATCTTCGGTGAATGCAAGTATGTGAGAGAAGGCGGAATACACCGCGCACGATATATAGGGCTGCCATAGGCGAGGGAGCCCTCTACTGATGAGATAATGAAGTATATCTAGGCGTTAGCCGGGTCTCAGCACCTCCAAAGAGACTCAGCAGTACCCACAGCGTGTTTTCTTTCTCTTTTCCACTCCTCCCACTTACAATCTTACAAAAGGATTTGTAAGAGATGCTAGTCTTACAGCGTAAACAGATGCATGCAGTAAGTTGAAGATGAGCTAAAATACCAAAAAAATGATAAAAGTCAGCCCATTCTTGTGCTCTGTTCATTTTACAGGAAGGTACTTTCAGAGTGGAATGAATCAAATAACTGTGGTCACAGGATTGAGGGCAAGGGGCTAAAGGTAAGAATGATAGGGTGTTTTTTTTTTT